>NC_133771.1:158570539-158810848 GCF_003597395.2 Chelonoidis abingdonii
GCACTCTGGGATGCCGCCCGGAGGCCAATAACGTCGATTTCCGTCCACACGAACCCTAATCCGAGTTATCACTATCGAATTTAGCACTACTCCTCTCGTTTGGGAGGAGTTCCGAAATCGATTTAAGGAGGCGGTTAACTCGATATTAATGACGACGTCGTGTGAACGGATGCAGCGTTAAATCGGTAAATCGGTATATCGGCCATTAAACCGATTTAAAGTCGCAGTGTAGACCTGGCCTCAGTGCTGCTGTTTGAGAGGTTAGATATGGATCACATCTGTTTAAGACCTGAGTATCTTCTGGTGTGGACAGGGGAGCCCATTCAATAAGAGATGATTTGTCTTTTAAGATAGAGAGAGTCACTTGGAAGGAAAACCTTGAAGACTCCTTGATACCCATGCAGGGTGTATTCCACACCCAGTTAAGGTTTGCAGCAAGGTCTTGTGAAATCTGCAGCTGGAGAGAATTGTCTGGGATTTCCCACACATTAGAGTCCTTGCTAAATTTCCTTCTTATGACAACAACACTTGCTGCAGCATGACCGTGTTCATCTGCAGCAATTGCCACTGTTGGAAGGAAACGTATCTATGGGATCTTGAGTGGTATCTGCGGTGATGTATTCTAGTCTTGGAAAGTGACATTTTTAAAGGGAATTGATGTAATGCAAATTGAAAAATGCCCAGGTTAAAAAAAACAGCCCCATTAATTTGTATTAATGTTTCTCTTTGGACTAGAAAACTCTGTCTTCCAGGAACAAAACATGCCCCCCAAATGATAGCAGCATCCTGTGCTGTGCTGAGTGGATACAATAGTTGGGTTTGCCTTGTTGGAATTGGATGTGCTTAACTACAAGTTTTCACTGTGGTTTGTCTCCTGAACGTATGATTTTTCTCTTCGGGTTGTAGGAGAAGATCCATGGCACAATCTGGCATGAAATCGATGACTTAAAGGCTTTCAGGGTGCTGGATCTGGAGGATTTTGAAAAAATGTTCTCTGCTTATCAAAGACACCAGGTAAGGGTGGGGCTCTTTCCCCCCAGCATTTCAGGTCTCGAATTTCTTGAGACTCTGGATCAGGATGGGACACATTAGTGACTGGACCTTTCACTGGCACCACTTCTGCTTGAGAGTTTGGTGCTCCCTAGAAAAGCACAAGAGTGGGCAGGTGGGTGGAGAACTGTTGGTGAAAGTACAGCATGCTGTTGCCTCAATATTTAATCCAATGTGTAGCCTGTGGATACTACAGATCCCAGCAGGTAATGCTCTGATTTGATCTGAGCAGCAGCTAGCTTCTATAAAGCTCTTGAACTTTGTATTCGGTGCTCCTAATCTTTCTGCCTTTTTTTCCTTCTTATTCCTCCAGGGTAAAATTCTGGGCAGCTACAGAGTATTGAGCTATGCGACCAGAGTTAGCTATGTTTTGCTTTCTCTTTTTTCCAAACAACATATTGGCCAAACTGGCTGAGTTATAGAAACTGTCCGAGTTACAGATTGTGACACTAACACCATACTCTAATAGCAGCCATTTATTAGAAAGTCTTTTCCCCCCTCCTCCTATTCTTGGAAAGCGAGTCACCTACAATCTGTCTGCTTCCCAGGAATGAGATTCAGCAGGAACGGGGCTGTACTTCTGCCTCCTTCCCTCCCCCAGATTTCTCTAGCGTTTGGAATGTGTTTGGGGAAACTTTCTTGCAACACTACAGAATCAGGCCATTGCTCCCAAGTTTGAAGACAGACACGGAAATGATAGCGAGAAGCTATTTTGATGCTTAAATATTGCCCCCTATAGTGTTGCAGAATTACCAAGTGAGACTTAGCTTGCTTTGTTCTCTCACTCTTCTCTCAGAATTTTTCATCCAGTGTTAAATTATAAAGATATTAAAATAACTTGCATAGTCTGATTTAATGGCACAAACATAAGGAGTTTAGTCAAGGCTTCCCTTCCCATCATTAGCCGGTACCACTGAGTCTACACTAGGTATCAGACTTCTATTATCAGGCATTGGCAAACTGGTTCCAGTGAAAGAACTAACCTGGGCACCGTATGTCCAGCCATCATAAAAGCAGGATTCGCAGAACTCTTCCGATTCATTAACCCAACGGTGTGTAGATGAGCATCCCGACTTAGAAGCTTTTGAGGTTCCATTGTATGATGGGAATGTTGCACTTTGGTACTCATTCTGCCTCTGCAAATATCTTGACATTTCAGTGGTGTTGCTAGGATTACTGACCGACCAGAACTGTCCTAATCTTGGGATGTTCAGATTAGGCAGATTATTTGCATGAGAAACTATCCTCCTAAGGTATTTATTCCTCAATAAGAATCCAATTTAGTAAGACTAAAGTACATGAAATCCATTCCTTGTCCATGGCTGGCTTTAGGCATTTGCGATAACCACAGCTATGAGGGGAACCCTGAATCCATGCTGAAACAGACAGTTGCCATCTGTACATGTTAGCAGCCATAACAGCAGCAAGACAACATCACAGTGCAGTGATGTTGCATCAACACATGACATCAAGATGTAAATATTGGAGCTTCATCAGTAGGAAAGGTCTTCCAAAGTCTTGCCTCCTTTGAGCCCCAGAATCTAAAGCCAAGGCTGTCCTTGTCTGCCAACTCTTGGTTAGAAACATAATATTTATGGCTGCATTACCAACCACTGAAAACAGTTTGGCCTGTTTAACCATAATCTAACCTGACCCTAACCTCTTCCCACTGGAATGGAGCCATCCTCCGAGAATGATCTCCAGGAGTCTCAGAATGGTCCATTTGATCATTATAAAAATACTAGAGTACTTTATAACACTGCAGTATCACTGATGTAAGATATACTAGTGTAGAATACCGCAGTATGTTTTTGTACTAAAGGTTATTGACTGTATTCCAGCTTTGGCTTCAGTTTTACAGATTTTTTCTTTAAATATTCCTTTGTTGCTCCTTTAAATGATGATATTTCCTTTTTCATCTACATGCATTCCAATGCAAACTGGATTCCAATCAATAAGTCCTCACCATTTCTTTTTTAAGGCCAAGCAACCAAAGTTCCTCATGAAATTAAAATCTGATCAGAACTTTTCCAGTTGATTCACACTTGGTCTTTTCTTCCTTTTTATTGCTGGAAATGGTCCACTCTGCCCAACTATGTGTTTACTCTGGGTTCGTGACTTTTAAACTTCATCCAAATATCTGTGAAGAAAAATGTCAAAGCAAATCTCTGCTCTTTTGCATTTGAAACAGAAAGTGAGCGTGTAAATAAGGCATTTCTTTCTTTTGCTGCTATTAACATGGTCTTAATATATTTTTCCAGTTTCATTTGTTAAACTGCTTCTTTATTTTTAAAGACAAAAGGATCTGTTCTCCCCTCCCTTGGCACATGTATCTCCTGCTGGTGGCTGTGGGCAGAAGCAGTGTTGCGTCCAGTGGACGAGCATTGGACTAAGAGGCAGGTCTCTTGGACTCCTCTCCTGACTCTGCCACTGACTGTTTGTATGATGTTGACTAAATCACTTGAGCTCTCTGTGCTTTAGTTTGCCTATGTATAACATGGGGATAATACCAACTGCGGAAGGGTGTTGTGAGCCTTAATTAGTTAGTGTTTGTAAAATACCTTGAGATCCTGGATGGAAGTTGCTCTGAAGCACAATGAGTTATGATTAACAATGGGGAGCTAGGTACATACATAAGGAGAGGAGAACAGAGCCTGGAATGTTAACCTTGGCAGCTCTTTAGATAAGGACTGTGGCCTAGATTTTTAAAGGTATTGAGATGTTGCTCCACTCAGCGTTGCAAGGCCCAAATACCATTGACTTTCCATGAGCAGAACAGAGCTTAAATACCTTTTCACAATCTGGGCCTATGTTACTTGCAAATAATTTTATTCTCTTAGAAGACTTTGTATGGCTAAAATCTGCCTCTTTGTTAAACTTGGGTATCTTTATCTTTGTGGCTAATGTTTGGCATGTTTCCTTCTCTGTTATTTGCGGCTGCTGCCTGCATAGGACCTGCTAACTAACCCCTCCTCCTGTAAGCAGGTGAGTACCACTGTCTGCCTCCTAAAAACAAACTATTGGCTTGCAAAATTCTCCTGTGGCGTGCAGACCAAAGACAACACACAGCACCATGCAAATAAGGGGCCGTGTGCTCATCTAGTGCTTGATTTTTCACCAGATCCTGCCTGGGTGGGGAGGAGGTACAAGGAGTTCCCCTACTTGCATTCATCCGGGGTGGGAGGAAGCTGAGCACAAGCATTATCCTTTCACTCAATTGCAAAATGTGGAGGTCTCGGTGACCACATAATGGAAACCCCATCAGTGTAGCTTGCCCTCATTGGTTTCCTTCTTGACCATTTTTAGCAGACGTGCCAAGGAACAAATGGGGCACAGAATGTGAAGTCCTCCTCAACCGTAGCAATGCTTTCTGCAGTTCAGTGTGTGACACACCACAGTAGGGCACTGTGGGGAAAGTTTACACTGACCTGTCCACACCTGCGTTGGAGATTACTTCAGTCTCTAGGTTGGTCACTTCAGGTCCCTTTCACCAGCCACAAAACAATCAATAAAGAAAAGCTTCTGTCTGGGGGGCAGGAAGAAGATGCTGAGGCTTGAGTTGGGAAGAGGTTTCAGGTCATTTGACAGTGACCCTTCAACAATTGAAGAGCAGAGAAGGTAGATGAGAGAGGAGTCTGGTTCAGGCCACCTTATTTGGGAGGCTCATAGTCCTCAAAGACCAGGAGGAGAGACAGAAGTATGTGCACGTGAAGTGAAGAAGTTCAGGCTCACTTGTCTACTCATTGCACTACAGGCACCTTAAATAAAATCAGAGCAGAGAACACTTCAAAGAAAGGCATAGCTTTCGAAAATGGGTTTGTTCTGCAGTTTAGTCCCTGCTGTCCTATAATGAGTCCTGGTCACCAAGTCTCTGGGAACTGCCCTTCCCAGAAAGTCCTATAAGAACCTTGGTCACCAGGGGAAGCTGATACACAGTTGTGGTCAACTCAGTATTTTTCAGCATGTTAAGGGACAACAAAGGATAAGGTTGTGTGGTAGAAACAACTCCTCAAGGCAAGTTTCTTAGGTTGGGATTTTCACAAGAGCCTAAGGGGAATATGGCTGTCTGTAAAATAGGTACATCAGTTATTTCTCAGCCATGTGAGAGTACTAATTAAGGCCTTTAAAGTAGTGGAGATGAAAAGTTTTTAAAAAGTCTATTCTAGACATGCCTGTGCAGAGCTTCCGCTAGCCATATTCAGAGTCACACAAGCCCTTTGAGAGGAGAGAGACTCACTATGCATCTTTGGGTCTCAAGTCCTGGTTAATTCTTTATTACTAGCAGACAATGACAACTGCAGGGAGCTGGTTGCAGCTCTCTTATCCTCAGCTGCCCTGCAGAAGCTAGAGCTGCAGGGAAGGGCTACTCAGCTGCTGGCATAAGTTCCCTAACAGATCTGACTCCAGTGGAGGATCAGGACTAATGCCAATCTGCTCCAGCATGCCCCTTCTTGCCCCCTGACTCAATCCTTTCCTTTTCCTTATGCTGGGGTCTGGAGGGCAGCTGATGTCAGAGATGGTTTGCTGCCTCTGCCAGCGTCACACTTGTGGAGATTCTCCTAAGAGGGATTTCTCCAGGGTCAGTTTCTGGCCCTCAGTGGACTGGAGAATCTGGCTCTGAGACAGCACGGGGCATGCTCCTGCTGAACATCCACTTGGCATTGGTTCCCGTTTTTGTGTGGTGAGTACAGCTGACTGACTCCAGGGATCCCACTCATCGTGTCATTTCTCTGTGTTTCTTGGCATCCCTCACTCAATGGGAATTTGGCAGGCTTGTGCTCCAATGGTGAACTTAATAGTTAAGAGACAATATAAGGACTCTTATCCAACTGCCTCCAACTGGGATGCAACCTTTCCGTACTGCTAGGCAACCTCTACTGCAGGCACTTCCTCCTGGAGGCCATTCAGGCTTCTGAATAGATCTGTGTTCCTGGGGATATACACACACATGTGCACTGCACTATAATGCTCCCGGTTCTGCGCTCATATTGGTTTTACACCAGTGTAACTCTGTTGATGGAGTTACTCCTGATTTACGACAGAGTGAGATCTGAATGGGCCCAATGCCTAAAAGCTAGGATGATTCTGCACAACTAATGATGATCAGCATTTGTTTGACTGGTGAATTGGGGTGAAAATCTGTCTGAGTCCCTCGTCCTTTAGAAGTTGATTTCTGGCACTTCCTATCTCCTATTCTGCCTCCTGGATGAACCTCTCCACAAGTTCAGCGCTAGTGGATTAGGCCGGACTGTTGCCCAATATACTTGGTTCATTCTGTGGATGTTGGCTAGAGGGAAAAGGAAGAAAAAACAGGGCACTGATTATTTTTTCTGTCTGGTTACTTGCAGAAAGAGATGGGCTCAACTGAGGACCTATACTTGTCCACACGGAAGGTTAAAGAGCTTTCTGTTATTGATGGTCGAAGGGCTCAGAATTGCGTCATTCTCCTCTCCAAGTAAGTGTAGTAGCTATGAACTCACAGTGTATAGCATAATTAATATGCATAGAGGCAAAGATAGACCCAACGCACAGACACCCAAATACTGAGATCAACCATGGACACCTGCACATGCGCACAGATGCAGATGTATCCACACCCAGACAAGAGATGACATCTTGCCTACGTGGAATTGCATCCACTCCTGGAGATCCGAATGTATTTACAGGTTTGCAAACATACCTGGCCATCCAAAATATAGGCACTCCACAGATTTGTATTGAAACACAGGCAAGTAGATAGGCTCTCAGCTGCCATAAACACACACAAACAAGTGTATGTGGGGAATGTGGCCACTGTGCAGTCAACAGTATATGGGCTCATATGCATTTGACTGCAGTTTTTCTGTCACATCCTTCTCTGCATGTTGCTCTGAGAAACCCTTTGGGAGCACACCAGACCCCTGAAGGATGCTGGCAGATCCAATACATTTTCCCCATCAACCCTTAAAAAAAAATTATTATTGCCTTTGTGGGGAAGGCAGTGAATGTGTGACACACACTCAGGAGACACTTTAGATGTTAAGTGCCAGCAGATGTGTTTTCATTCTCCATATCCTCCTGCAATGACCTGTGTGTCCTCATATGCCGTGTATCTGGGCTATATGCACACCTTGCATGTCCTTGCCAACAATTCTAGGCTAGGCTGCAGGTCTGTTGCTAAACAACAGGTCTGGCTCAGCTCTCAGCGCAGCAGCAGAAGACTCCCCTTGCCACCAGATAGGAGAGGAGTGTCAGCAACTGGGGTGGAGACACCTTTTGGGGCGGGGCACTCAGAAAAAATCATTCCATTGCTCAGCAGGAGGTGCAGGTTAATAAGCGTTGGATTCCTTCCCTCTCCCTCCCTCCAGCAAGCTAACAGTTAAAAGCAAAGCTGCAGCCAGACCAGCAGAAATGGAGCCTGTTCTTTCCATTGCTTGGTGAAACCCACTGAGGTTCTCATAAGTTACTTATGTGACATTAGTCAGCATGTCAGTGAGACACCCTCCACCCCCCTGTCCCAGTGAAAGGGGTCGGTTTACAGTTTTCTGTCTGCAATAGTTGCCTGCACATGTCATTGGTAGCTGGCTGGGGGTTGTTTAGGGGCAGCAGGATTTTCATTCCATTTGACAGATCTGCTGATGTGTCTGGGGCCCAGATTAGCTCTCTTAAGCATGTGGAATGTATCTTACATTGATGGGAGAAGATCTCAGGGTGAGAGCCTGTTACTTGGGTTGTCAACAAGAGATTTGGGTTGTTTGTGCATCTTTCTTTTCCATACATTTAAGTTAACTGTAACCCGGTTAAAGGCACCAGGGTGAAGCTCTAGGGACTGAATTTGTGTCTCTGTCCAAAGAACAAGAACAGCTTGGGCACTAGCTTCCCCTCCCCTAGCCCTTGTTCTGCCCTGCTCATATGCCTCAGACCTGACCTGGGGGAAGTCTCTGAAAGAGTGAGAGCGGAGGTCATTCTCTAGGCCTTATCTTCTCTTCCCCAACTGCTAGCAAATGGGCCTTGAGGAGTGGTTCTCAGATGTGGACACTTGTATTCTAGGAATTAGGCTGAGCGCCATCAGCTCATTTCACATGGTCAACCAAGCCATCATCAAATGAGCATGATTTTGAGTAGCCACTGATCTAGTTTGGATTCAAAACGGGGACTTGTTCCCCATTACCAACATCTCGAGATAAGCGGTGCCCACAGTAAACGACATTCTGACCCCCTTGTCTTAATAGAGGCGCCAAGGACTGAATGGAAAATAGAGAATAAACTCTCATTTCTTTCTTTGAGGAGGTTAGATTTGAGCCTAATGGATAGAGCAGTAGCGAGGGAAGCTTGCGGTGTGTTCTGTGCAACTAGGAAACACCCATCTCGAGGGCTATCAACCTAGCATTTTCCATGTGCATTAAATAGCCTAGATTCAGAAAATAAATTTTTTTTAACATATAATGGGCGCTTTCCCTGAGTAAAGGCGGAGTAAGGACCTAACAATGTGCCCAAAATTGTTGTTTTATTTAGAATCCACAGCTCCATAATTCCCTCACAATATTCATTTAAGACAAAAGAAGCAAAAATCTTTGGGCAAAAGGTTCCCTTAAATTCATGCCTTTCTGTTCCACGGTCTATAGTCAGATTTACTTCCAAGTGCAGCATGTGGCTTTTTCGGGTTGATTGCAGACAATAATTACAAGGGATTTTATCATGCCTTTGCTGTTTCCTTCCTTCTCCAGCTTCTTTATCCTTCGCTCCCAGCCTCCACCAAGCCTTTGAAAGTGAAATTCTCCAATTAGGGAAGGGGATCGGCATTCATGAGCGTGTTGCTTTCCCTGCCCTCTTTGAAATGCATCTTATGTTCATGCAGGCGTACACAATAAGTGTTAGGTTTTTTTGGTTATTTTTTTGAAAAAAAAGATGCTAAGCAAACAGAGTGCATTTGTGTAATCCTAAAATCCAAAGTTGCAGATCCAACTCTCAGGTTGCTGTAGTACTTTCCAACAGCTGTTTCCAATTGACTGTAAGTGTGCATACATCCCTATAGTTTATTCCCTCTTTGTTTACACTAAACTGTCGTGTCCTTTAAAGTAAAATAGCTGTATGAGGTTTTTTCCACTACTCGAATGATTTTGTTTTACTAACACGATGTTAGAAAGGGTCAGGCAGAGCTCATATTTCATAGGGCCCAACAAGCCAAAACCTAGCTGGAGTGGGAAATGGCCATCTCTCTCATATTTAACAAGACTGTGGCAGAAGGGATTAATTGGAATAAATTAAAGGGGACGAAAACTGGAATGCTAGTTGATTTCTGTTGACGAGGAAATTTAGTTGGTAAATGTCCTTCAGTGTCACCTTCCTCCTCATCCTCTTCCTCGTGAAAACATTTTTTTTTCCCGGTCATTTACCATCACTGAAACCTTTGGATTTTCTCCTGTGCAGTGGGTGCAATACTCATGTTGTGGAACCTGATGAGTCTAGATCCAAGCCCTAGTCCACGTCAGGTAGCTATAAGCCAACTGCAAAGGGCTCAGATAAGCATCCAAAATGCAGCTCTGAATGTTTCATAAGGTTATTTTCTCACACTGTACCTCCAGTATGTCCCATTCAAGCCAGGTTACAGGACTAACTCTCTCTGGTGTGTCCTGGCTCCCACCAGGTCCAAGGACAGCGTCTTCTGTGGTGTTTCTGACATGCACCAGTTTCTGCCACATCAGAAATCAGCCTCCCTCACAATATTCCTGATATCCCCAGTTTCCACCAGGTCAGAGGTCTCTGGTCAGACTTCTGTGGCCTGGAACAGCCTGCCTGTCCCTCTGGACCTCATCAACTCTTCATCTCTCTTCAGCTCTCAACTGGAAATTTCTCTGCTCTCCTTTGCCTGTACCTTTTCTTTCTGTCTGTTCCAAGTGTTCAGATTTCCTGATTTAATATGGTGTCCTTGCACAATTCCATGTAGTGTCTCTTGTGCAGGCCAGGTGTCTTATGTTGTTTATATCTGTGAATCAGTATGGACTTGGGCAGTTATTGCGAATAAAACTTTTCATACTAAGGAAGTATTGTACTGAAAGCATGTACTTGTGTGCCACTCGTCAGCTGGTTTAGCTGAGGCCTTGGCAAAGACTATGGCACTGGGACTGCTGCATGCAAGTGGGCCATTCGCACCTGTTGCTCCTGTGCAGGAATTGGTCAGCAGTGCCCATTCCCAGGAACCATGGTGAGTGCCACAGAAGTGCCATAGGTATACACCCAAGTGTAACTGGGGTGAACTGCAGATGTTTGCACTCGGGCTGGAGATCAGGCTCTGAAACCATGTGAGGGGAGGTGAGTCTCTGAGCCAGAGTTCCACCCAGCCCAAACATCTACCCTGCAATTTTTCGCACCATAGCCTGTGTCCTGCGAGCCCAAGTCAACTGTCTCAGGCCAGCTATGGCCATGCAGCACATCTTTTATTGCAGTGTAGACGTACTCTAGGGTTGGGTATCACACAGTCTGCCACATGGTACTGCCTTCTCAGCACATCAGTCATGGGATGTGGCCACTGGTTCAAATCCAGCCAGTTTTGGCAGTGAATAGCAGGCACTATTATTGAATGGCAGTTTGGTGGCTGTTGTGGGGGAGAGGGAGTCATTCCATTTCCTTTAAGACAAATATCTGGATCCCAAAAACATACCACGTGCCAGCCTTGGCTGGTGGTTTCAGTTTCAGATGGCACATGAGCTTCCTTCTTACCCTACAGCCATCTCTCTAGGTCAGGACTCAATGGGGCATGTGAGAATGTGTGTGTGGAGGAGGAGTTCAGTGCTGCTATACCTATCTGGTGAGTTAAAAAGAGCTTGTCGGTCTCTGGGGCTGCCAATCTCAGTTCCTGTCACAAGAACCATGAGAATCCTTTTTGAAAAAGTAAACTATCTTGGTCAAAGATGAGAGATTTATTTTCCCAGGGAGAGAGGAAGAGTGGGAATGACATCCTCTTGGTAGGAAAAGTTAATGTACTTTGAATAACTTCATGGTACCCTGGCAGTAGGTGACTGCACTTCTTTGAAAGCTGAGCAAGTATTTGCCCAGGAGTAGAGCAGTAAAATGAGTTGCTCTTTCCTTCTCTGGAGAGAGTTGGCTGATGAATGATGGGTGTACTGTGTTGGTCTTGCAGCAAAGGGGGAAGGGGTAACACCAGCTTGAATCAATGGATATCTTTAAGGAAGAAAAATTAGAAAGTGCTGGATGTCTGTAAGGAAGATTGATGTGAAACGACGGCATGTCTCCTGGGCATTTTCTGAGTCAGGCAGACATCTTTTTCTGAGAGGACCAAACAATAAGCCACTTGATGTCTGCAAGTGAAGCTGGCGTTAAATCAGCCGAGGTGTCCTGGGGAGATTAGTGATGAATTACTCTGCAAAGTCAATAGGGATTATTTGTGTGTCCAGAGGGGATAGAGGGAGGGAAGCTAAGTACCATATTAGAAGCTATTTGGTAATTGTTCAGCTTTAATGCCACTAGGAGAAGCCACAAGCAGTTGGGTCTCCTTGCTTCATCACCATGCGGGGAGGGATGGGCAAAGAGAAGAGGGTGGGATTCCTTCCACTGCTCTTTAGGTCCTTTTCCATCTGACCAAGACTGGGGCAGGATTGACTGCAGGTTTGGGCGCTGTCTGCACTATAGACGAAGCCTATTGTAACTGAAGAAGAGAGTGCTGCGTTCCCTTTTAAGTCACAAGTCACCAGCTGGGTTTGCAGCCAAGATCTTTGTTGTCAGTGAAGATGTATGAAGCAGAGAGGATGCAGCTGGAATTACACATGCCATTTGGAGTCTGGAGGACTGTGGCAGTTGGATAAATAATCTTTGGCTCTGGAGACTTGGTAAGAAAGTCACTGATGTTGGAGAATAGCTCTCCAATGCTGAGCTGTAATTTCTACAGTGTCACTTTCTGGGCCATAAATACACTTTTTAATTTGGTGTCTGTACCACACGCCAGAGAAACCTTTCTTCAGTCTTGAATGGAAAGATTTTACGCATCTGCTTTAGGTTCCTGTTTAATCAGTTCACCTGTTTCTGTTTAAATGCAACACATATGTTTCATGTTACTGTTGGAGATTTTCAGATCTATTACAGGGCTGATTGGGAGTTTCGAAAATATAACGAGAATCATTTGATTAACAACCCTTTGTGCCAGTTGTTCAGCTGGCTTCTAACTGTGGGACTCTGTTTGTGCTGTTGATATTTCAACAGTTACAAGCAGTTACTGCTCCAACAGAAAAATAAACCCCATTTTGATGAGTCCCTTCTATCAGATTTAATAGGATCTGTAATAGTCTGGGATGCCCACTTGCAGTCTTCATGACCCCATTACAGGCTTGCAAGTGACCAAGCTCAACTGCCTCCCTGCAGATGAGTGGGCAAGCTTTATGGCACTCTCTAAGATGGACTGGGTCAACCAAGTCAGATATTTTCCTGCTTGTGGTTGGGCACAGATGCATCCAAAAAATCAGTGTTTGTGTAGCTGTCTGTCATTTTGGGGCTCTCAAATATTTTTGAACAAAAAATGCATGAAGTGATTTTGGTGCTGGTGAAAGGTGCCAGGTCGATGGAGTTGGAAACTGAAGCCTTCAGTTAGGCCACAGAACAGATTAGAGTGACCAGCAGCAACATGAGCTTCCTCCACTGTCTTTGCCAATGTACCTCAAACCTGTCTGTTCAGTTTTTGGCCCCTTGTTGAAACTGATGCCAACTGGAGAGGATGATCTACGTAATGAATGCTATTTTTTTCCATATCCTCTCAGCCTGAATTGTTTCTAGTTTAGGTCAGAAAATCAGAGTAAAGACAAAGTTAGATTTCCATGAGAGAGCACGGTGTGCGTGTCTCCTCTGTAACAGTCTGCAGGATCTCTGCCTTACAATATGGCACCTACCTCCTGCAGAGAGCAGTCTCCTAGAAATGTAAAGGTGCAGTCCCAAGAAAAACAAAACCATAACATTTATGTAGCCACAATGTGTACGCATCTGCTAGGAAGTAGGCAGAGACTTACCAAATCATTTCACATTAGGCTCTTCAGCCATCAGATTGTAATGGGTTTTGATCACTAGCAAGTTCGTAGACTCCCAGATTTTAAGACTGATAGATTTTGAGAGCAGGAGTCAGAGCATTAGATCATCTAGTCTGATCTCTAGTTTAATTCAGGCCATAGAATTTCACCCAGTTCCCCCTGTGTTGAGTTGAGCTTGAGTCAACCTCGTAACCTAGAAGTAAAATGTTTTTTTCCAACCTTTCATTTCCAAGCCTTTTAATCTTCTCATCTCTTCTAACTGTGGCTCAACTGTGTGCCTTGTATGGAAATCTAGTTTTCTTACCTTTTGTGCTGGCAGTTGGCCCTGTGCACCATTTCTACTGTAGCTTCATTTCTAAAACAGATTGGGTGAATAGTTGGGAACAGCATAGCTGAAGCTAGTTTGGAGGCATAATTTTTAAAAAGTTTTTGAATGTCTGCTGATTCATATTTTAGTTCCCAGCTGTTTGTTATATTGGGCAACGTTAAAATGATTTAAATTTCTCAGATTTAGTAATATTTCCTGTCTGTAAAAATAAAGCACTTACATTTAGTTTTGCATAGTTCCAAAAACGTGATCCCATCCAAATGGCAATAGCAGCATGAAATGTTACTGTGATGTTTCTCAGCACTGAAGACAAAAACATTCTGCTGCATTCATCAACCCCATGACTCATTTATTTTTTTATTTTTTTCCCCGTGCTAAATGTTAAGTAATGCGTTGATTGGAGAAAGTCCACGGAGACTGAAGTCCTTTCTGCACAAAAGTTTCTCCTCCCACTTTGCCTTGCCTTGTCTGTAGGCTTCACTCCTGATGTAGAGACTTTCTTTGGGAGTAAGATAGCAGTTCCCTTTATGGTCCGTTCCATCTTGGAACAACCAATGAGGATGTCAAATGTGGTGTGTGGACTTTGTAATGTGGATAGCTGTTCACGAAGAACTGGATTGTGGACCGCCAAGCCCATTTCAGACAAGCCAGCTGGCAGCCATTAGATGGTAACAAGTTTTGATGGCTGCTGGTCTGCATTGGATTTGAACTGGTGACCTAGAGGTGAAAAGACTCTTTGATCAATTCACTGAGCCCTGCTTGTTTTGCTAGAACTGATTGCCTCATTAACTGCAGACCTCTAAAGAAGAGGGCAGAGGCTGGAGAGAGGATGATGATAATTTTACCACCTTGTCAGTCTGGCACAGGAGCTCTTATCTTGATGTGGCTACACTGCTGAGGGGTGTAACTCACTACCTGCCTAAATTCATGATGTCAATTCCCTTTTCAGCTGTGAATGCTGGCACAGTGAATTTCTCAAGCAAAACCAATACACTTGTGCAAAACAAATCTATTTCCTGATCCAGAAGGAGGAAGGTTCAGCAGTATTACTCAGTGGCCTTGGAGATGCTTTAATATTCCCAGAGGTGAAGCTTAGGTTCATAGTTGGATTCAGTCGTGTGTAGATTCAGGGTGTGAAGAGTAAAAGTGTTTGAAAAGGAAGGTGTCTGTGACGAGGGAAGATAAAAGGAATTCTGATCTATGAGGAGCCAATTGTTGTTCTCCTCCTGCTTTTGATGTGACTTCGATTAGCTGAAGGGGGGGGGGTATGATCTGCAAAGTCTTTGTACACCAGAATTGATTAAATCATCTTAACAAAGGTGACTGACTTCTTTAGATAAGTAAAGCGGAGGTGGGGGGGAAGAGTGACATAGGAGGCCCTGTGTTGAAGCTGTCAATGTGGCCTTTTATGTCTTGTGCTATCCAGGGGGGCTTTTGGTATTCCTCAAATTACTAATGGGGCAGTATTAACACTATTGAAAGGTTGAAGCTGTCAAATGACGAAATCAGACGGGCGATCTTGAAGATGGATGAACAAGAAGACTTGGCCAAAGATATGCTGGAGCAGGTGAGAAGAATCACAATTACTTCGTACAGGATAATTAGGTCTAAGGATAATGAGCCAGTTTCTCCTCTTGGAGCAGCTCATTGGGCCCATTTAAGACCTAGGATAAGTGGATGCAGCTCAGTCAACTTCACTGGAAATGTCTCCACTAAATTTGGCCCTGAGACATAATTGTGCTCATGTAAAAGAGAATTTTGCCCAGTGTGCCAAATGCATCCTTGGTGTAACTCCATTGATTTAGATGGAGTCACACCTGGAAGAGTTTGGTTCAGTAAGTTTTTCTAGTACATTATAACTTCAGTTCTCTGATCTAGAGAATATGCGGTTATGACTTTTTTATCAGTAATAGTTTTTCTTTCTCTTAATTTCTATTTTCTCTCTACTTCTGCTCTTCTGTTCAACCCACTTCTTTTTTTTTTTTTTTTGATTTGCTGGCTATTCTCCTTTACTTCATTTCTGGTTTAGTGATTAGAACAGCAAACTGGAGACCTTTGGGTCTATTACCAGTTCTGCTGTTGGGTCACTCTTTGCCTGAGTTTTCCCATCTGTGAAATGGGGGTAATGATGCTTACCCATATTTGGACAGTGCTTAGAGATCCTTGCATTAAAAAGTGCAAAGTTGTCGTTGTCTTATTAATCTGACCCCTCCATAAGAGATGGTCCCTTTTTATGCTCGATCTTAATGTTTAATTGTATACACAAAATTTTACAAGCCTGTGCTCGGCTCCACTGATGTGTCAGAGATTCAGCTGCTCTGCGTCTCATTATCAAATTGTTGGTTTCTTTAGATAAAAGCTAAGATCAATGATAAAAAGCAGATCCACTGCTTGGTGTTTCTCGCAGGCAATGTAGGCCGGGGTGTGCATGTGACAATATTTATAACCAGATTGAAGCACAACTCCCACCAGATATGTCAAAAATCTGTCAAAGTATGAGCTTTTAAGGTCAGCACATGAATAGCAGCCTGTGTCAGGCACATATACAATGGCTTAGATATTGTTTATTGTTTCTGCAGAGCAGGGCAGGAGAGGAGAGGGATAGTTGGGGCTTTGTGTGGTACTGTAGGGTGAATGGAATAGATAATCTCCACTTGGAAGGGCAGATTCTACTCTCATTTACATCAGTGTAAATCTGCTGTGGGAGTGCAAGAAGTTCTTTCTAGATTTACACTGGTGTAACAGAGCAGAATTCAATCACTTGAGGGAAGCAGAGCTGCTCTGCCTCACTCTCTTGCACGCAGTCTCTCACTCTCCATCCGCGTGGGTGTATCTCTCTCTCTCGCTGGATCCCTCATGCTTCTTTTTGATTTGGGTCTGTGGTTCTAGCTGCTGAAGTTTGTTCCTGAGAAGAGTGATATTGACCTGCTGGAGGAACATAAACACGAAATTGACCGCATGGCCCGGGCTGATCGATTCCTCTATGAAATGAGCAGGTCTGTGTAACATATGCTGAGAAAATGCCCTGGGGGCTTCTTGGGAGCTGCTGTAATTGTGATAGAAAATGGATAATGTGACATTGATGGAAAACAATCAAGATATTGTGGGCAAGATTCTGCACTGAATTACACCCTGGGGCTCCCAGACATCCACAACGTGAAGACATTTCAAGTCATTATATAAGCATTTCTCGGTGGTAAGAACTCTCTCTGGGTGCCATTTAGGGAAAATCTCTGAATTGATGAGAACATGTTTGTTCCATCCATCCAACACTGTTCACGTACACAGATGTTCATATCTGGCTTTCAACTGCTGGATCTCCTGGTTGGGACTCATCACACACTTTTTCCATCTGTCTGTCACATTTTCTCCCTCCTCTTTCCCCCCCACCCCCCCGCCACTGGGATCTGTCCCTTTCCCTATCCCAACCTGACACCTCTCCTAGGTGGGACTCCTTTTCCATTTACCCCATTTGAAGTCTACTATAAAAATGCATCTTTCTGAAAGAGACTGAAAACTAACCATATTTCATGGGCGACTGGTAGTACAAAGTCTGTGTCCTTATGCCACACTCCTTGGTCTGAGTAATAGCACTTACGCTGACCAACAGGCATTGGGAGCAATAGGCCTTTATATGCTGCAGGCTGCATTGGTAATCCCACCTCTGGATCAGTTTTGTGTATAAAAGGAACTATGCCTGTGCTGAATCTGTGTTTGAGCATTGCCTCCATAGGTAGCCTAAGCTTCATGATGTCCCTCTGCTTCCCCTTATGTAGGATCGATCACTACCAGCAACGACTCCAGGCGTTATTCTTTAAGAAGAAGTTCCCAGAGAGGCTGGCAGAATGCAAGCCTAAAGTGGAAGGTATGCCAAAGGCCTCTGCAGGGAGTCGATGAGGGGCAGGGAATGTCTGAGTGATTTACTCACATGCTGTGTTTGTGGAGAGTCAGTCAGTACAAGGCAAGACCTCCAGCTAACGTTGTCATTACATGCGAAGGTTCAATAAAGTTGTTACTGCAGAATATGTCCTAACTGCTGCCCTCCATTACCCTGTGCCACGGAGCCACCAATACTGTGTGCTCTTTTTCTCAAGGCAGACTTTCTTCACAGCCCCAACCCCTGTAATTCCCCATCAGGTGTGGCTGTAACAGCAGATACACACAGTCCCTGGTGCTCTTCTGTAAATGTGCTCTTTTTGAGGAGGGGAAGATAGGATTCATTCAGGTATTTAAACTGCTCCTAGGCTCCCTTCTTGGATATTACAGTGAGCATGTTCCATTCAGAATTTTCAAATGACATTGCCCTGGTTGAGGCCATGATTGGCCCCAAGATTGGATTGGACGCTTTGAGACTGGGGATCCCTGGGGCTGTCCTTTGGAATGCTTCGAATCGGAGGATAAATGCCTCCAGAAAAGCTGCTGTGATGTAACCTTAGGTCATCTTTTACTTCTTTTCAAGCCATTCTTCTGGCCTCCAAAGAACTCACCCGCAGCAAGCGCTTGAAGCAGCTCTTGGAGGTTGTCCTGGCTTTTGGCAATTACATGAACAAGGGCCAAAGGGGAAGTGCATATGGCTTCAAAGTCTCCAGCCTGAACAAAATTGCAGACACTAAATCCAGCATAGACAGGTAGGCTTGGAAGTCCCTAAGTAAATGAAAGCTACCATGCTGTATCTTGCTTCCTGTGGTGACATACTGTAGAGAATTTCAAATAATGTCTTACCTTTACATTTCAATGGTGCTTTCACTCTGCAGGAACCTGAAGTGCTTTAGAAGCAATTAATACAGCACTGCAATTCTGTCACATCTTGGGTGGAACTCGTCAGCTGTTTGACTGCATACAGCAATGCTACCTGTATTTACGTGTTCCACAGCTAATTGAAACTGCTTAATATCCTTTCTTTTGCAAAAAGAGACATGGAATCTTTAGCAGCCACAAGAAGCCAGGGCCACAATTTTACATCTCACCCAAAATGCAGTCCCTCCGACAGTACAGCATGTCTCCTGCCACCATTCCGGGGCATAGGTTCTGTACTGACTCAGAGGAAAGAGTGTCACCTACTGAATCAGTAACACCCTGCAGCACTTTAGGTTCTCCTTGGATGTCTCCATGCAGGTATTTACTAGGCTGTACCCCCTCTCCCCCACCCCTTTGCCAGGATCTGATGAGACAACAGTTCTGAGGGGAATGGCTTCAGGCTGTCACAGAATGAGTAACTGCCATAAGAAGTCACTTGGAATTGACCCCTATCTTAAAGACATTAAACCAATAAACCTGAACTTTGTTTTAACTACTGCTATGTGCTTCCTGTATACACATCCTGAGGTTACTCATCCCCTATGTAGCTACTGCCTAGATAGTTTTTTCCTTTGGCCTGGATGAGCCTGAGTTTCCATATCTGGAATCAAGTATCAGAGGGGTAGCCGTGTTAGTCTGGATCTGTAAAAGCAGCAGAGAATCCTGTGGCACCTTATAGATTAACAGACATTTTGGAGCGTGAGCTTTCGTGGGTGAATACCCACTTCGTCAGACGCAGGTAGTGGAAATTGGGGCAGGTATATATATGCTAGCAAGCAAGCTAGTGATAACGAGGGTATAGTTCAATCAGGGAGGATGGGGCCCTGTTCTAGCAGTTAGATGTGTGTGTAGAAAACCAAGGAGGAGAAACGGTTCTGTAATATGGCAAGCATTCACAGTCTGTTTAGTCCAGGAGCTGATGGTGTCAATTTGCAAGATGAACTGAGCAGCGTTTCTCTTTGATAGTATTGGTCTGAAGTTTTTTTTGCTGCGGATGGCCCCTTAAGGTCCTGCTATTGTGTGGCAGGGGATGGTTTTGAAGTGCTGCTTCCTACAGGTTTTGTATATTGCCATTCCTGAGATCTGATTTGTGTCCATTTATCCTTTTTCCGTAGTGACTGTCAGTTGGCCGTGTACATAGCAGAGGGGCAGCTTTGGCTGGCAATTTGGATGGCGTATATTACATTGGGTGAGCCGCTGCACGAGTGAAATGAGCCAGTGATGGATATGGCTGATCATGGTTAGGTCCTGTGTGGTTGTCGCTTGGTTCTGTAGATACGGTGGGCAGAGTTGCATCGAGGTTTGGCATTGGTTGTGTTCCTGAGGGTAGATTACTATGGTACGGTGTGCAGTTGCTGGTGAGAATACGTTTAGGTGGCAGGGTTGTCTAGGGGCGAGGATTTTGCCTGCCACCCAAGGACCTGTGAAGTTTGGGATCATTGTCAGGGATGGGTTGTAGATCACTGATGTGGTTTGGAGGGGTTTTAGCTGGGGGCTGTATGTGATGGCAAGTGAGTCCTGTTGGTTTCTTCTTGGGTTTGTCTTGCAGTAGGGGCTTCTGGGTACACGTCTGGCTCTGTTTGCATTTCTGTTTCCTATTTCCTCGTGCGGTATTATTAGTTTTGAAGAACTGCTTGGTGGAGATTTTGTAGGTGTTGGTCTCTGTCTGAGGGTTAGAGCAGATGCGGTTGTACCTCAGTGCTTGGCTGTAGACAATGGATCGTGTGATGTGCCCGGGATGGAAGCTGGAGGCATGAAGGTAGACATAGCGGTCGGTAGGTTTTCGATAGAGGGTGGTGTTAATGTGACCATCACTTATTTGCACCGTGGTGTCTAGAGTTGCTAATTCATTATGTGATGTTCACCTCATTTGACATACCAGATTCCATCACCAAACCCTTTGCAATGGCTGGCATTACCCCCACCATCTTTCCTTTCTCATCTGTGTCCTTTTTATTTTAGGAATATTACACTGTTGCACTACTTAATTATGATCTTTGAGAAGAACTACACAGATATCCTAGACATGCAGTCTGAGCTGCAGCATCTTCCGGAAGCAGCAAAAGTCAAGTAAGTCCAATGCTACTGTCAGTCTTTCATCTTGATTCAAAGTCCTTTGAAGTCAAAGGAAAAAATTCCATTGACTACAGTGGGCTTCCAATCAGGCATTTAGTTGCTTATAGATTTGCTCTGCTGCTGTATTCCCAAGTAAGGACTAGCTCCTCAGCTGGCGTTAATTGCCTTGGTTCCAGTGACAGCCATGCTGACTTACACCAGCTGAGAATCTGCCTCAATCATTTGTAAAATCATTGAGAATTTTATGCAAACATGTCCTGCTTGATACTCCTGAACTAGTCACTGTAACTAGACTGTTTGTTTGTAATTCACTACTTATGCTGTATGATTGGTAACCTACATTATATTATAATGTTCCATGCTGCTCCATGCTGGATAGTTGGAGGCTGTGTAAAAAAACATGAAAAACAAAACCGAACTCAGCAAATAAATCCCGGGCTGTTTAAGCCATCTTCAAGATGGCCATGCAAACCTTTGTACAGACACACTTTTGCACAAGGGTTTGGGACACTTTCACTTTTCACTAAAGTTTTTGTTATAAACAGAAGGGTTCCTGTGGATATTTGTGGAAAGCGAATAAAAAGGTTTCAACTACCTTCAAAACTATTTTGGAGTTTTGCCAAAGCACTGTTGCAGAATACCAGTGTGCAGTATTTGCCCAGCCATTGTTCCTGGTATGAAGAGCTGGCTTGGTCTGGTGCTCCTACAGCCTGGGAAAAGCGAGGGAAAAATGAATGCAGGTTATAAAGAGAGAAGTTCTGTGCTCCAAGCTCTCACATAGACATTATTTAGCACCAGTACTGTGTTTTCAGATGTGGACACGTCTTCACTAAGGAATTGTTGAGAGTTTGAGAAACAATTTTTCACTCACTAGTAACCTGCAACCAATTTCCAGCTAGTGATCTAGAGGTGGCAGACTTCATCTCCTAGTGGTAATGAAAAGTACTCTGACTTTTGTATGCTAAGGAGATATCCAGTACAACACTACAGTTTAGGAGTTTGTCTTTAGTGATTTTTAGGGTAAGATTGTGCTAACCTAGGATGTTAGCTCATATGGGCTCCTATGTGATGAAAAAGTCAACAACAGTATTTAGATAGTGCATGATAAAAGGATAGGTGAGTAATAAGTTTGTCCCTAATGGGATTCTGTAGTTAAGTGGGGGAGAAAATGAGTGCGAAACTGATTTCAGACCGTTATGATGTGTGTCCTGAAGCTGAGTTCGCTGCCTGTGACTCATACAATTATTACAAACCAGCCCTGTAGCTAGCATTCCATGCTAGAGTGCTGGGTTGAGTTCATGGGCCCAGTATCTTGCATCCTGTGACAGATGTTCTGAGTTTAACCCTTTTTCTCCTCTCCATAAATACCATGGGATCTTTAATCTGACCACAAGCAGTTAGGACCTGGGTTTTATATCACATACAAAAGACAGCACAGAGCCTTTCCTCCAGTCCCCAGCATCTGGCATGGCTGGTGCCGGAGGCAGGATCCCAGACTGGATGGACCAGTGGTCTGTTCTGCTACAGCAGGTCCTGTATTCCTGTGTAACACTGCCCTTTTTGTTTTAACTGCTGCGTCTCTGTCTCCCTTGCAGCCTGATGGAGCTGGAGAAGGAAGTTAACAACATAAAGACTGGATTGAAAGCCGTTGAGGTTGTAAGTATGTCAAGATTTCCAAATCTCCACACTAAAAATGTTCCACTTGGGATCTGGGGTACTATATTTTCTACAAGAGAAGAAGGGGGCTTTTCTTTTCTCATTAAGCACAATGCGATCGCCGGGAGAAATAAATAAAAGCTGGTTCCTGCAAAGCTTCTGCTGATGATCCTAGCAGACTTCAGCCTTAACAAAAGGCTCGTTTGATCTCGGTCCGCAGAGCGAGATGCAGTTTGACAAATGGCGCAGACACCAAAAACTGAAATAAACCTCTCTTTGCTTTGTGCGGAGGAATCACTGGTTGCTTCGCAGGTGTCTCACATGCCCGCCGGGGCAGGAGTAAACAAGTGGGGAATACACTAAATGTTAGGCAATTATAACCTGCCCCATCTGCCAGCAACACAAGCCGCTGCCTGGCTGAGAGAAGAAAGACATGGACTAGGTAAAGGGGACCCAGGATGAAATGTTACCCAGAGAAGCTGTAAGACAACATGCAATGGCATTTCTTCCCACTGCTGCTGAAAGTCTCCAAAGCTGGACTTCTGCTACCTTTGTTTCCTCAGCTGTTGGTTAACTTTTGCAGAACACTCTTGCAAAACAGATTAATGCATGGTGGTGTATTTGGATGGAGCAGCACTCCGACCCAAGGTATTTACATCGTAGGAGCTAAAGCTGAGGCACTGGTGTAATGATCCCTGGGTTCAGCTTTTTATGTCAGCACATGGTTCCTCCATCTAGAAATCTCCAAAAAAATAAATAATACCTGCCCACCATGAAGGCATTTGCAGAATGAGTAGAATTCAGGAGGCAGCTAACAAGTGGTATTCATTGAGGTGGCATATTTATTAAGGAAGGGGGATGGAAGGATAAGGAGCTTGGGATTTGGAGGTTAGATAGAGTATACAGCAAAAATAAATAAAGAAATAATTCAACAATAAACCCAGATTACATAGTTGCAAATAACTCTCCATCAACAAGGGTCACTTGGCAAGGAAATCAGTGTAATTTAACATGAGCATCTTCAAATTCCTTATGGAGAAACCTGAGAGAGAGACCATCCCTTTCATTTCAACTTGTAGAATTCTATAGGATGGTTCAAAAAAGCTGTGTAAAGGATCCCATTCTCTATTCATTTCTGTAGGTTTGTAGAGTAATTTCTATAGAACCCAATTTTTCATCAAAGCTAGCTTTTGGTATGTCTGCAATCGCACCTTCCTATTGCAGTGTAGACATACCTTCTGTCATCCTGAGGCAGCATGGTGTAGTGGGAGGTGGTGTGGTCTGTTGGACTGAGTTTAGGGCTTGGAGCCAGGAACTCCTGTTTTTAATCTTGGCTCTGCCACTGACTTTCTGTGTGGCCTTCAACAAGTCACTTAACTTCTCTACCGCCCATCTGTGAAATGAAGATTATAACTCTTACCTACCACAGGGTGTTCGGAGGGTTAGCTAGCTAATGTTTGCATTGAGCTTTAAACATGTAAAGTCCTGTGTAAGTGCCAAGTCTTATTGTTGTTATATCCTCTCTTGCCTAAGTTCATCTAACAGCTGCATGGCTACATATTCCCCCTTCCTTCTCCCTGGATTTGCAAGCCATGAATCCTACACTGAGTGTGTCCTCTGCTATCTGTGGGACATGAGGGCAATCATGGCATTAAATAGAGGTAAAAGACAGCATTTGAGATGTTTGAAACACAATGAGACCCTTGCTCTGTTTTAGCTGTCAGTGACCTTTTCAGTCCTGGTTATAGGTGTAAGGCTGGTTGGCGCTAACTTCCCACCCTTTTGGTCCCCTGTTATCTTTAGGATAAGGCACTTGGCTTTGTTTTAAAATATTTCAGTGTAATGCTAGTGGAAGGTGCCAGACTAGCATCCTGGAGACCTAATGTAGCCACTGAACTGGTGCAATAATCAGCCACAGAAGTGCAAGCTTCTCCCACACGACCCTGCCTGTGTGCCTTCACCCTGACCTGTAGAGACTCTGCATCTCTAGTCATGAGAGCAGAGCTCAGTCTCCATTGCCAATTCATTTTTTGGTCTCTGACTTGAGATTGCCAACAAAAGGGCTAACTGGTGGCAAGCAGGATGTCTGTGATTCGGACATCTCTCTGGTAAGAACTTGGATGAGACCCACTTTTTATTTCTTATACATCATCAAACAGCCTGCAGAGGGTAATAACTTTTAGCCTCTTTTTCACCTGGGCTGGATTTGAACTGGAGATCAGAGAGGAGGAGGAGGGCTCTGTGTCCTATTACTGGTCCCCAGAGCCATCCTACTAACTTGAGTGAGTTGTCATCAGTTCCTCCTGGATTAAAAGCAACAGACCCAGTGTCGATTATTGGGTCAGGAGGAAGCACTAGTAACAGTGGCTGCTGCTATGGGTGGGTGTTCGGAGGTCAGAAGCGCCCATAAAAGGACATGAGATTCATGGTTTGAAGGGAGCCCCACATATGGCTGACTTAGGCAATTCCCTCCTTGAAATGCAGGCACCTACTTTGATTTTCTGTTTGTGGGTTGTTTGCCCTCTTGTCCTTCTATCCGCTTCTCCTCTGCTTTCTCGTATGTGGACTTCTAGGGCAAAATCCCCTTCCCAATTCAGTCACCATTGCCCCCCACCCCTTCCACGATGCTTTCAGTCTGAGCTGCCCGCACCTTCCAGTCTCACTCCTTTCACATTTTTTGGCACTTAAAATGCAACACTAAAGCAACAATAGAAGATCATTGTCAGGTGTGGGGGAGAAGGTGCAACTTTTGATCACCTTCCAAAGTGTTCTCACCACAATCCTGGCTCCACTGGTTGAGAAGGTTCTTCAAGGCCCCATAAGAATAGAAGACTAAAAAGAATTTTGCAGTCAGCTGCTCTTAAAGGTACTTATAACCCTTCGGTTCCCCAGGTTTGTGGTGTGATTTAAAAACAGGACACAGCCCTTGATTGTTCAGTCCAGCTTTTGGAAATCACACATCTGGAGACACAGCCGACCACTGCTTATCGTGCAGGATACATTGGAGATTAAATTTTTAAACTTCAGTTGGCATTTCTGGGCCTCCATCAATAAGCAGTCGTGGAGCTGAAAGGGTGCCCAATGGAGGTGGTATATGTATGCAAACTCTTGTGCTGAAGACTGGGGTTGGTTTCCATCCAGCTGAAGTGGTGGCTCAGGTATCGGAAGGAGAGCTTTCATGTCTAAGCATGGGTGTTTTGATTAAATACTCTATAATTAAAAGTTTTTCTTCTGACTGTGAAACCAGTCCCCCAGCTATATGGGAAATGCTTCCCTGCTTCAGACACTGAGTTCGTCTCCCCTTGCTATTGGTGACACAGGATATAGTTGGATTGATCACATCCTTTATCTATCCATCCAAGAAACATATATGGCCCCCATCACTGTAGTGCCTGACCACCTCATCTTTAATGTATTTATCTTCCTAATACCCCTGGGAGACAAGGAAGTGCTATTATCCCCATTTTACAGCTGGGGAATTAAAGCACAGAGAGGCTGTGACTTGCTCAAGGTCACATGGGGAAGCCTGTGGCAGAGCAGGAACTTAAATGAGGGTCTCCCAAGTCCTAGGCTAGTGTTCTAACCAGTGGGCCAGCAAGTTTCCTTGATGATCATTCTTTTGAGCAGATTTTTTTAAACAAAATCCTTCACCTCTGATGATAGAAATACTGCAGTATCCCAGAGTAAAAGCCCAAATCCTGGCACCTCGGTTGTGTTTTGTAAAACTTTTAAAAATAAGACCAAGGCAAACACCTAAGACTGTATTTACTCTACCACATGGCCAGACAATTCCGTGTCTGAGCACTAACGAGGCTTTGCTCTTCTATAACGTCGTTAATACAAAGATCTCAAAGTATTTTGCAAATATTAATTGGGGACAAATGCTGACAAGCCTCAAAATGCCCCTGTGAGCTAGGGGCAATGCAGCCCTTCCTTGCTGCTGTAGAACCAGTGTGGTTCAGCAGCTCTCTGGAAGATCCTTTCTGCCATCAGCCCAGCTCCAGAACAAGGCAGCTTCCTGAAAGGCTTTCCGTGTGATGCACAGTACCACTGCACTATTAAATAAATCAGCATTTACTTGTCATTACCACACAGTGTTATCTGAATTCCAGTTATTTCCTATTCTAAGTATGTGTGTAGTGTCTCAGCTGTGTGGCACTTAGATAATAAAGGTGTCCTAGAAATACAATAAATTAGATGGATAGTAAGGAACTCTTTTTGTTACTATTGCAGGATCCAGCAAACAGCAAGTAAGATTTGCCTCCATCTCATGGAGAGTCTGCCTTTGAGTAGGTGAAAGCAGAGGTTGGGGTGGTTCTGAACTGTAGTTGCTGATGGGTATATTGGAGGAGAGATTGTGCTCTGTGTTAACCAAAACACCTGGACTTACCCAGCCCCATTCTTCTCACTGAGGAGCCATTGCTGGCTGCCACTCAACACTTCTGACTTCTTCTCTTCCAGGAACTGGACTACCAGAAGAGACGCATGCGGGAAGCAGGGGACAGGTTTGTGCCTGTCATGAGTGACTTCATCACTGTGGCCAGTTTCAGCTTCTCAGAGCTAGAAGACCTTCTGAACGAGGCTAAGGACAAGGTAGGAAAGCCCCTGAAAGTGCTTGACTGGAACCTGCACCTTTCAGCCAGCAGCTTTCAGACCCACCTTCTGTGGCTCATTACTGACTCTAACAGCTAGTAAGCTTATCTCTTCTGTTTCCTTAGGATTCTGATGAGTGGGCTAAGTGAGAGTAAGGGGGAAATTGTGTACCCTGTATTTCTCTGTGTAAGAGGAGGGAGGGAAACCCCCTAACCAGCAGACACAGCTACTTCTTTCCTTCCCCCATGTTGTGTATCTTTTTCCCAGTGAAAAGTACCAGAATGGCAGCCCTGGGGACTGAAGTCCTCTACTCCCTAGAGGTGGGCCATGGCGATAGCACTCAAGCATGGGTGAAGTCTAGGCTAGGCCTCAGGTTCTGGATGAATCTGGGGCAGAGTCTGAACCTTGCAAGCTCTTGAGAGATTTTGGCTATCTTCGGTCAGTACCTTCTGGAGAACAGAAACCTGCCTCTGGAGCTGAAATGGAAGCAGCTGATTAAGATGCTGTGACACTAATGAGGGGAGGGTGAGGCAGGAGGCAACATCCTGACATTCAAAGAGTTTCAGATTAAAGGTGGTGATTTTGGTGTTTCTATCCCATTCACTGAATGGATACAACCCAGATCCCCTCTGAGGTTCTGCCCATTAAATCTTTTTCTTCTCTAGAGCTTATTGATGGAGATGGTGTGTATGGGGGAAAATGGCAATGTGGTTTTTGTGACATGGTGTTAGGAAATGCTGTTATTGGGAGTGCTGTCTTTTGGGTGACATCAGAAGCACAATTTCCCTTGGTTCTTAAAGATCCCACAGCATGTTTTTTTTCAAGAATAGGGTTGTTAGATCTGGTCTCCTGGGAAAACTTAGCTAAATTCTACTGATGTAACGACGGGAGACATATACATCTGTAAGAAATGTTGGGATCCTTCATGTTGAAAAGTACCATAAATGTATCAATATTCAGTTGTTATTGTCATCAGCTCGCATTTGCTTCTTTGAAAAAATCCAGCAATGGATGTGTAGGCCTCTGAAGAGGTGCCAGCTCTTTGCTGATGACTAAAAGCTGGCATTAATCCCTCCATCTTCTGGTTGAATGGGAAAGAACATGTACGAAAAGCTCATAAGGATATCAAAATATTTAAAAGAGAACAAGTCCTAAAATAAACAGCATGTAATGGCAAAGCTGTCCTGGTTGGCTAGTATATTAAAAGCAGTTGGCCGTCCAAAGTGAACAAGTTATTTCCTTTGGACCAGTTCGTTTCCATTGCTGGTGTCAGAAGCTTGCAGTGAGAAATGTGAGGGTTCAAGCTGAACTGTGAATAAAATATCCGTAATTGGGTTGCCAGGCCTCCTGGTTTTCAGAGGACAAAGCATGATGCTGGAGGAGGATCAGGACAGTACAGTGTCCTGTCACTATGCTGTGCCATCGCTCTGACATAACATTTCATCACAATGGGGATGACTTGGCTTTTCAAAGTTGTGGCGTTTACCTCACAGCACACACCACAGAAATCACAACAAGAGCTGGTTGGTTGTTATGGCAAAAATTGAACAAAAGTCCTCCTTTGGCTCTGATAGCAAGGGAAGGATGGCTTATGTTCCAGACCCTCCACTTCTGATGTAGTATGGCTTCCCTAAGAGAACTCTCATTCTGTGGGGTATTTTGGACCTCTGGCTTTTATTCTTGTCTGGGATCAAAAAGCTGCAGAGGTACAAAAGAGTGAAGAAAAGAGCGGCTGGGGGAAGGCAAGAGGAGAGCAGACATTTCAACCATTAAGAAGACTCTGGTTCAGTTTAGTATAAATTTTGAGTATGAGTTTGGGGTTGGTTCCTACAGTATCCAAACCATTTTACCTATCATTATAAAAATGTCCTCTGTCCTCCCCTCTTATACCTGCTGTAGCACAGAAGAGGTACATTCAGTTGACAAGCACTGACTGGCACAAGGCCGTTTATCTTGGGGTCAATAATAGGTTAAACACATAAAATCATTCACTCTGAGGCACCAGTATATTTCCTTGATCAGGCCAGGGCAGGAAAAAGGGGATCCTGTTGCTTTAAGGATAATTGGAGTGTCTCCCCGCAGCCGGACCAATATGTCTGGAACTTGTTGCTCACGTTTTTTCACATTTACCAACATAAAGCATTTAACAAGAGAAGTTTATTTTAATGACTATAACATACTTAGGAAACCTCTCCCCCATTCCCTTTTACCTTCTCCTAACACACCCCTACTATTCTTGAACATATGCCTTTCCAGCTTCTGCTGAACCTAGAGCTTTGGTTCTCCCACTGGCGTTGAGCTGCCTTGGACTCCTGAAAGAGAACTCTCTGTCCTTACCAATACTGTGCTATTTCTCATGTTCACTTCTTTTTTTCCCTCTCTCCTCCTGCTCCTTTTTCAAAACGGGAAATTCTCAACAAAACAGATGTGCTTCCCAGAGCCCATAACAGCTCCCATGCTCAATGAGCTCTCTGTGTTTGCTGAATCGTGAGCTCTGTCCCTGCCATGGAAACTGCGGCTACAACTGCCCAGCAAAAGTAGGACACAACACACAGAGATCTCACTATTCTGTTCCTTTTGATTTCTAGAAATGAAATGAGGAGTGGGGGGGAAGACTAAAAAAAAACAAAACAAAACCCTAGTGAGCCCTGGAAGAAATGGTCTGGCTCACTGATTTTAATAATGAAGTCCTGGTTTTAACAGCTGGGATTGAATAGCGTTCTAAATATAGTACTGGCTAATTGGTTGCCAGGAGTTAGACAGAGCCATCTTTCCTGAGCTTGGATTTAAAACAATACAAAGTATCTTTTCAAACCTGAGAAGTGATTTTTAGGTGTCTTTAGTGCTGGCAAAATGTGCACTGTATTTATTGAGATTTATATAAGAAATCCACTCTAAAGAGCCCTACAAACCTTTGCTCCTCCCTGCTTCTCTAATATTCATTGATAAGAGACCACTCCAGTAGACAAATCAGCAGAGTGCCAACCAACAATGATCTAGTAGTAAAAGCTCCTACTGAAGTCTTCCCATTTCCTCACTGCTAAGGGATACAAAGGGCCTTACAGCCTGTCCTGGCCTGGAGGACAGTAGACTGAAGCTATTTGGGACTAAGGGCATGGAACGAGTTCCAAAGCTGAAGGTCCTTTGTGGAGAACATCATACCTGCCGCCTTCACTCTGCCACTCAATACCTCCACTGAACCCAACACGGAATGGAGGGAGAGGCAGTCTCAGATAGATCCTCGACCAAACTAACACCTTAAATCTTACCCATAACATAGAAGATAGCTGACCAGAGCTGTCTATTTACCCATGGAGCGGGTATAACACGGGTAGTGCAGCTTCCCCCACCTCTTCCCACAGCCCCACCAGTGCACCTCAGAGCCACCACATCTAGTATTGGGAGAGGGAATTCAATCTCACACGGCCCATGCAGTCTTCGGCTTCTTGGCTTAGACAGACGACAGCAAGACCAGTTGATGCCAATTATCCCAGTGAAGAAGTGATGTTTTAAATTTAAGGGCCAGATTCTCAGACACTGGCGTCTCACTTTGCAAGTGGAATGCTGTAACCACTATCATCTGTGCATGCATAAAACAGATGCTTGGTTAAGATCAAGCTGAAAAGTTTACCCCAACTCTCTTAATAGGTTCATTCAGAGTGCTGGACACTGTTCTGTTGTTGGCTTTTTCACCTTCAGTGCACTATAACAGCTGTGAGGGGTTGGTTTTTTAAAGAAAATTCACAAATTTGACGAAGGGATTATATTTTCTGCCATTTCCCGGGTGTGCGGAGGGAAAGGGATTGAGAGAAATTCTATCCTAAAACTTATCACCAATTTTCACAAGTTTGATCCAGATGAAGAATTGCTTTCTTCATAGGAAAAACAGGATAAGAGTGAATGTCACCTGAGAAAACTGCCCTTCTTGGTTTTGTGGGAAAACAGTGCAAATGCTGAGGCCAAATCAATGTAATTTTTTTCACAAGTTCTTCCCGTGGCATAAATTTTATTTTTCTACTTGCTAGGGATGACATTTACCCCATAAGGCCTCTGTACCATTAAAGTCCCACATAAGTGCTGACGATACACTGAAGTGAAACAATGGCGTTGTATCTGTTCTCTGCACATGGGTGAACTTCACTCTGTGTGCATAGTTTATAATAAATCTGTTTGTAAAACACTTTGGCTCATTCTGGAAGAAAGACACTATGTATATTTCAGACATGATCACTACCATAGTGGTTAGAATTCACAAGCTGGATCTGCAGCACAGAAACTGGAATAAATATAAAATCAACAGCAAGCATCCTGCTGCATATAGTTGCCCAGTACAAGAGCATAATAAAGACAAAGAAATAACCTTGGTAAGGTTAAGATGAAAGGGAGGTGGGAGCCTGTCCATTCTCAGTCTTTTTTTATGACTTGACGATGAAATGATACCTCAAGCAGGGGGCTAATATTGAGCATCATTGAGATGAGAGGTCAGAATCCACTGGATGCCAGTAAATTTGACAAACATAGTAGCACTGTTCTAAAGAGCAGCAGAGGAAAGTGAAAATCCAGCTAAGATAATAGCCATTAATGGCAGAGAACTACAAGACGCACAGGGATACTTCAGTCCAAGCGGCAAAGACAGAATGTCCATTTCAAACAGAAAAGTTGTCCTCCCTCGGTTTTTTGGAACTGGTTACTTCTGTCAGCTGCTGAGACTAATGGACTATTGGGGGAGTCAAGCTGGGGCACATTCCAAGAGGCATGGACAGATACCAAAGCTCGCCATCTCAAACAGAGCCATTTGGTAAATAAATTACCTACTCGACCTACACTAAATTAGAAATGCAGATGGCCCAGGACAAGTTATCTAATGTGTCAGAAATGCTCATGGCGTCTATACTGCATGAGCAGGGTTGCTATTGGCTACTATGGAGCTAGCTCAAATATCCTGTATGATCAATAGGTTTCAAGGTGACGTAGTGTCTGGTCCAACCTCTGTGGAGATCAATGAGAGCCTTTCCACTAACAAGCCCATAAAAGGCAGAGTAGCATTTAGTTGAACTGCCTTGCTGCAGAATTGGAGTCTTCGTAGCAACAAGTTTGGTATTGCTTGACTAAGGAAGCCCTTTAGGTTTTGCTCAGAGCAGGTGGTGTAATGCATTCTTCCCATTGCTAGCCCCTCAAGAACTGTTGGAGACTCCAGGATAATTCTCATTGTTGCTGTTTTTTCTCCTGTACATACATCCCCCTGCCCCCACCCTCCATTCCTGCTGCTTCCAAAGGGGTCTCTGCAGCCCACTTGATGTTTCATTGGCGGGCACAGCTATGAGCATGTGCTCCCGTCCCATTTTCCATCTCCTTGTTGAAACAACTTTTTAAAATAATCAACTGTCTAAACCATTTGCTTTGGCAAAGAGAGGAATTCAGTGGAAAGTTTGGCAGGGGGAGGAGAGTTGGCAACAAGCTACAGACCTGCTATATCATGAGATGGAGGAGTGATAAGTTGTCGAAATGAATTTATTTTAATGAAAAATATATACCAGCCCATGTTGTTATCCTCCCTCCACCCAAAAACCACATTTTCCATCTTGCTTTGCCCATATATCTTCCCCCAAATGCCTTAAGTAATAAGCAAGTTTCTATCCACGTTCCTGTGCCTGACATCACAGAATATCAAAAAAAAAATATAATGCTTAGTACTTACATAATTTTCATATGTGGATTTCAAAGCACTTTACGACAGTGTCTGCCATAAGTACCATTGGTCTCATGTCACAAAAGGAAGTTGAGCCAACGAGGTTCATGGTATGTCTACAATGGAATAAAAGACCCATGGCTGGCCCAGGTTAGCTGACTGACTTGAACTCACAGGTCCCAGAGCCCAGGCTTGAATCTCTACACCCCTGAACAGCCCCTTAGCCTTAGGCTGCTGACCTCGGCCAGCAGTGGATGTTTAAGTGCTGTGTAGTGGTACCCTACCTGACTTGCCCAGAGTCACCAAAAGCATCAGTGGCAGAATCGGGAATACAACTCAGATGTTCTGATTCCCAGGGCAGTGGCCTGTCTTCTGGAGCATTCTGGCTCTTGTGGGTTCAGCCTGGTGAGCAATCTGATCAGTGTGTCCATTCATTGAGAATGCAGCATTATGCCTATCAGGAACCCCACAATTACTTGCCACAAACAGGGCCCAAATAATGAAGGCTCGATGGCACCTCAGGGAATAGTTCACCTATCCATGAGCGGAGGGGGCAGGAGGTTCATGACAAACCCATCTTCAGGTCTCTGTGCCCGCTGTAGAGGGGACTAAATGAAGGAACCACCTCTAGTCCAGAATAACCTCCTTGAGTGTCTCTGAGATGTGGACTGGAGTTGACACAAGGAGGCATGAAATGCAGCAGAGCTGTCTCAGACGCTAGGGCGTGTGTAACTCACTAGTTCAAATAAGATTAACGTGTCATTTCTTGGTAAGGCCGACAGCTCTTCTAAAGAATTATGACAGCCCAGGAGCACACGGCAGGCTCAGCCTGAGGGCGCACACATGCAGAGTTAATGGGCAACCAGCCAGGGATAAGCTGGGCAATCAGAAATTTCCACTTCAACAAGGAGGCCCATTGAGTAGTAATCACCCAGCACGTGATCCCGACCATTTTACACTTCAAAGCAGCTTTTAAGGTAAAGGCTGTGGCAATGCCTCACATGCTGCTCATGCACTGTAGGGTGGGCACTGGGAAAGTAATGTGTTTACAGTGGAGTGTCCTGGGTTGAGATGGTAAGTTCTGAGAAGCAGTTGTTGCAAAACCGATACAGTTGATAAGTAGAGAAAGTACTAAAATAGAGGGGTGTGTTTAAAGGGTATGAAGACAGCATGAGATTTCCTTAGCATCCCATCTTCAGTGATACTTGCATTTAGAGTAGTCCACAGACATTAACTAACTAATCTTTGCAACTCCCATATGAAGTAGAGGATAGGGATCTACCATCCTCATGTAACACATGGGGAAACTGAAGTACAGACAGGAAAGTGACTAACACAGGGGTAGTAAATTATTTTTTTGTTAAGGTCCAAATTTTGTGGTCAACATATAGTCAAGGTCCAAACTCCAGAGAAGAAGAAAATAAAAAATAAGTAAATAAGATTTTTGGGGTCCGTTCAAAAGCATCTAGCAGTCTGGATTTGGCCCGTGGTCCGCCTAATGACTGCTGCTGGACTAGCAGAAAGTCATATTGGTGGCAGAGTTGGGTCTAGAATCCATTCTTCTCGTTCATATTCCTCTGCTCCTATAGCTTTTTCTGAGTGGGAACCAGAGAGAAAACATTTAATTAAATAAACCATAATTTTGTTTCATAGTTCATTTGTTACTTTTGTATAATTGTACCTTGTTTGTTTCTACCTTTCATATTTCATTGCTTTACAGTAAGCGAATGTGGCATCATGAGGTGTCAGAGTGCATTCAGGACAGTCCTTCCTCAACATTACTTCAAAATCTAGAATCAGTTATATTTATAAGACTCTCCAATAGTTATTTTTCTTTGAGGGTATTGTGCCTCGAAGGAGACAGTGGCACTCTGTGACTCCATTTAGTGGGCGGAGCAATGACCAGAGCATCCCTGCTGATGAAGCAAGAGTAGCTGGTGCATGATAGCTGTTGGGCAAATGGCAGCAGGAGTGTAGAGCGTGTGCATGCAGGTTCCCCCCTTTTGAGGGAATTAAGAATGGCACTTGGGAACTACACACATCTTATATGTAGGCAGGATTCAAGAGGCCCAGGAAAGGGGGGACTAGGCAGTACTTACATACTCTGTGGGATTGCCCCTCCACTGGTTTAAACCAGTTTAGTGTTGTGCACCATTTCACTCACCTTCCCAAAGTTCTATAATCCAGAGCAATGTTAAGATTCATTCAATTTCTGCAGTGGTGCTCCCATTCCTACCTACAAGAACCCTTGTGACAAACACTGACCTTGGCTAGATGTAATGATTGCCCATTGTGTGATGTTGCCAGGGACTAAACCCAGGATCTCCAGTGCTAAAAGCACAAGTTTCTGTCACTTGATCTAACAGAGCAATTCTTCCTGCTGGCAGCAGTAATAACCTCTTATCCTTTGTGATCTAGATACTAGTGAGAAGCTGTACAGAGTTGAGAATTTGGATTCTGGCCCACTTTTGAGTAAATAAGAGTCATTCTGGCAAATTTTGTGGGAGTTCAAAGGGCAGGAAATTGCCTAGAACAAGAGAGTGACCATTTTTGTGCATGTTCTGTGTGGGGAAGGAATGTCGCTGGTCTTGATTTGTGCCTTACTTTTTAGTTCTCTGCAAACCATGGTAATGAGTTAAATGGGAAAGGAATCCCTGAGTAGGTCTGTCCCCCGTCCTCGTAGAATGTTCTGGGCTCTTTGTTCTGTGCATGATGGCAGTGTCTGTGCACTGCAGAGGTAGGTTTCCCCTCTTTCTTCACCCCTCCCCCTGGCCTCCCTTGGCTGATTGGCTTCTAATGGTAAAAAGAGAGAACTAAGCAATGGATCTTCTTTTTCAGGTTCCATAGGGGCTGTCTCCACAGCCTCTGGTCTCCCTGGGGAAGGGCTGGAGTCCCCCAAAAGATATAATGCTTACTCTCTACCGTAATTTTCTAAATATATATGTCCAGAGATGGGGGTTAAACTCAACACAACAGGCAACCATTGCCAGCCTGAATTTGCACCCTACAGTCTCTGATTCTCTTGTCATGCTCGCAACTTGTGCTGCTTGCAGCAAATTTTGTTTAATGTCAGCTACTCTGAATTTCTCTGTTTGGGTTTTTTTTGCCAAAAAGCAACTGTTTAAAAGAACTAGACTATTGCTGCAAAGTGCTTTGCACGAGCCTAGCAGGAAGAGCAAAGGAGACAGAGTGTGGGGAGAATTGCAAAATTTCACAGGCAGCGCCAGAAACAAACTGTTCCTTCATCCATTTTTGTTAAGGGATTTCTTTCCCCTTCAGTGTAGGTTGGGTGGTGATGCTTATGCTGTTCCTCTCCCAATGTCAGTCCTAGTGCAGCCATCGGAGTTGCAAGGGCTTCTGAGGCTGGATCCCAGAGTTTCTCGCTCATTTCCTGTTTCGGCTACAAACTGCACAGCTCCTGGTCTCTCTCACATTCTATAAAAACACTCAAGTGGGGAATGGGCAGCTGGATTGTCACCCCATGGACCAGGGCCGTCCTTAGGATTTATGGTGCCCTAAGGCGGAATTATTAAACTGGTGTCCCTGTGCCTGTCTTGCTCTTAGCAACACAGACATAAGCTTACACTACTGGAAAACTTGCCACATGCATGTTTTAAAACCAGTGTAACTTAATGAAGCACATTGTAGTGCTGATGGACTAGCACTAAAGAAGTAGCACAATATAGAAAAAATTCTGATTTGACAGAATGATGCAAATAATATAATTTTTTTAATTTATCAACATTTTATTGGAAATTTCTATGAAGAGGTATTGAAACAAGGATTTGTTTTTAATTAAAAGCAATCTTTCTGGCTTTTTTGGCTGCAAAATCAGTAATAATGTCATCGTATGACAAAGACAAAGTGATGTCTTGTTCGACTGCAAGAACAGCAAGACCAGTCAAGTGTTCCTGACTCCTTGTAGAACGGAGATCGTTTTTAATGAGCTCTAGTTTTGAGAAACTCTGTTCTCCTGATGCTACTGTTACAGGAATTGTCAGTGGAATACAAGGGGCAATGTACATATTAGGATATATGTCAACAAGTTTGCTGGTATGAATAAACTGTACAGTATCCATCATCGATTTTATATGTGGCAGCATTGATGACAGTGTACTCAATTCTTCATACAGTTCAAGTCTATTTAAATCAAAATGATCGCCTTGCTTCAGAAGGCTCTCTAGGTCGGAGTCCCCAATGCAGTGCCCGAGGGTGCCATGGTGCCCACAGGGGCCTCTCAGTGCACCTGTATACTGGCTGGCAGACGAACATCTGCCGAAATGCCCCCGAAATTCGGCAGCATTTCAGCAGCAACGCCACTTGCCGCCGACAAGCAGCATCATCCAGAGGCGTCGCTGCTGAAATGCCACCGAATTTCTGCAGCATTTTGGCGGATGCTCGTCCACCACCACGGTCCTTTGGCTGATACCCACCAGACCAAAAAGGTTGGGGACCACTGCTCTAGGTTCTTGCACTTCATCATTAGTTGCTCTTGTTTTCCTATTTCATTGAATTTAGTCCTGCTCAGCCCACCTACAGCTGAGTGAGTGGAACCCCAGGCCGACAGCGGGTTGAGTGGCTCAGGCAGGATCTGAGCTGCCGGCCTGCTCAGCCTGCTGCCAGCCTGGGGTTCCTTGGGGTCCCCAGGCCAGCAGTGGGTGCTGAGTGGGGCCAGAGGCTGGGACCCGCTGTGGCAATGGGGCAGCAAGCGGAACCCCAGAGCAGTGGCGGGCTGAGCCACTCAGCCCACCTCTGTGTGCCACCTTTGGCACGTGTGCCGTAGGTTGCCGACCCCTGCTCTATACATTAGTAAGGAGGTGAGCATATTATAGTTGTTGGAGGGCTCTATTTAGCAGTAACAGGGATATAGAAAAGTCAGTCAACATTTTTTGTTTCTCTGATGAAAACTGGTCCACTCTCTTCTCCATACCAAACTTGTCACAAATAATTGTCGTCAACTTAATTTTCTGTTTTTAGCTAAGATACTAATTTTAAAAAAATATATTGAAATTGAATTCAGGATTGTTAGCAAACGTTTTTGGCGAACAAATTTGTTAAATGACAATCTAAATGGCAACACAGTACTGCTTTCATGCTTGGCTCACCCCCTAGCCTGCTGGTCCAACAGCTGCAGTAGAGGGGGAGATAGGTGGAAAACTGCAGGACCCCAAAATCCACCTCTTTGGGGTCCAGAGTGGCAGCAGGTCCGATCACATGCCAATGAGCACCACCACCAGCACCCTAGACCATGGTGAAGTTAGTACAGCATCTGATCTCAGGGACAGGGCACCCATGGAGCCATAGCAGCTCATCCTGCCCTGCGCAGCTCCCCCTGGGTGAGATGGATCACTGCCAGAATGCGCTCCCCAGCTAGAGTGACCAGAGAGACACGCTCCCCAGCTAAAGTGACCAGCTCCAGATGTCCTGATTTTATAGGGCCAGTCCCAATATTTGGGCCTTTGTCTTTTATAGGCACCAATTACCCCCACCTAGGGTGACCAGACAGCAAATGTGAAAAATCAGGATGGGGGGGTGGGGGGAATAGGAGCCTATATAAGAAAAAGACCCAAAAATTGGGACTGTCCTTATAAAAGCAGGACATCTGGTCACCCTACAGGTGAGTTCCTTCCTCCCCCCCTTCCCAGAGACCCCAGCAGCCAATAACCTCCCTCAGACTGTGCGGCATTCTGCTCTCTCTAGGACCCAGCTGCCTCGCTCTTACATGCTCCACTGCTTCCCGTCTGTGCGCCCGGCAGAGCAGTGCCCCCAGACCTAATAGTGCCCTAGATGACTGCCTGTGCTGCCTATGGCTAAGGACAGCCCTGCCATGGACCAGGACTGTTGTCATTTGTATTAATAGGCTGTGCACCTGAAACACTCTGTAATGATCACACGCAGTGAATCTATAGCCTGCAAGAGTCATGGTGTGGTTTGACGGAGGTGTGTCTGTGGGGAGGGTCTGAACATCTACACTGGGGGTGTGTGTAGATACGTATGTGTTGGCTGAGAGTGCCTATGGGTGCTAATGTGTGTGTGGATCTGTGTTGGGAACAAAAGGATCATCGAGAGGGCGTATGGCTCTGTGTGAGTATCGGGCAGCAGGGCACGTGGGTGCGTGTGAGTTTATGGCTGTGTCCGAGTGGATGAGTATGATGATGTGTGCGTGTACTGCTAATGGTGTGTCTGTGGCCACGTCTACACTACGGGATAATATTGAATTAGCTAAAATCGGTTTTATAAAACTGATATTATAAATTCGATTTCATGCGGCCACACTAGGCACAGTAATTTGGCGTTGTGCGTCCATGGTCCCGTCATTGGTCGATGTTCTGTACCGTCTACTGCCGGAGAAAACTGGCAATGAGATGACGGTTATCTCTCCCTCTGTACTGTCCGCTGCTATCATGAGTGCCCCTGGCTGAAATCGGCCGGGGCGCAACGCAAAAGCAAAATTGGGATTGACTCACTTGGGACTGAGTCAATCCCTCCCTTATGGTTTCTAAAAATAGAGTCAGTCCTGCCTAGAATAAGGGGCAAGTGTATTAGAGGACCAGTGTATCAGAGCACAGCTGCTCCGTGTCAGTATTCACAGGGGGTGCCCCTGCAACAACCCCCCGTTGCTTCCTCCTCCCCCAACCTTCCTGGGCTACCGTGGCAGTGTCCCCCTGCCCATTTGTGTCATGAAGTAATATAAAGAATGCAGGAATAAGAAACAGACTTGTTTAGTGAGATAAAATGAGGGGGAGGCAGCCTCCCGGGGCGATGATAGTCCAGGCAGGACATTAAGCGGTGTGGGGGAGAGGAGCCCAGCATGCTGCTGCTATGACAGTCCAGGCAGTACAGAATCTTTTCTTTACACAGGAAAGGGAGGGGGCTGAAGCCCCAGTTGCTATGATGAAGCTGGTTATTAGCCGTTCTGTACTATCTACTGGGAGTAACCATTCCCATTTTTACCCAGGCGCCCCCGGCAGCCTCACCTAGGCCAAGTCAGAGCATTCACGGGCTGATGGCAACGACAGATATCAGTCATATTGCACCGTCTACCACCGGGGAGGGGAGAGGAGCGGATACTGCTCTTCACTGCTGCAGCATCGCGTCTACCAGCAGCATTCAGTACACATAGGGTGACATTGAAAGTAGTCAAGAAATGATTTCTTTCCTTTCTTTCACGTGGGTGGGGGGGGAAACTGAGGAGCTATTCCCTGAACCACGCCAGACACTGTGTTTGAACCTACAGACATTGGGAGCTCAGCCAAGAATGCAAATACTTTTCAGAGACTGCTGTGGACTGTGGGATAGCTGGAGTCCTCAGTACCCCCTCCATCCATGAGCGTCCATTTGAGTCTCTGGCTTCCCGTTACGCTTGTCACGCAGCGCTGTGTATCCTGGAGATTTTTTTTCAAACGCTTTGGCATTTCGTGTTCTGTAACGGAGCTCTGATACAACAGATTTGTCTCCCCATACAGCGATCAGATCTAGTATCTCCCATACGGTCCATGCTGGAGCTCTTTTTGGATTTGAGACTGCATCGCCACCCCGTGCTGATCAGAGCTCCACGCTGGCAAACAGGAAATGTAATTCAAAAGTTCGCGGGGCTTTTCCTGTTTACCTGCCCGCTGCATCCGAGTTCAGATTGCTGTCCAGAGCGGTCAGTGGTGCACTGTGGGATACCGCCGGAGGCCAATAACGTCGATTTCCGTCCACACTAACCGTAACCGTAATCCAATTGTTAATATTGAGAATTTAGCGCTACTCCTCTCGTCGGGGAGGAGTACAGAAATCGATTTAAAGAGCCCTTTATATCGATTTAAAGGGCATTGTAGTGTGGATGGGTACAGCGTTAAATCGATTTAAAGCTCTTTAAATTGATTTAAACGGGTAGTGTAGACCAGGCCTGTGTCAGGGCTGCAGGGCTCATGGCCCAGAGCCAGGCTTTGCTGTGACTTCACCACTGCCAGATCAAGGCTGCCCTGTTACTGAAGTCATGCCAGTTGGCAGCCTCCAAATGCTTCCTATAGCCTCAGCATTTGCCTTGTAAAATACAGGCCACTTCTGATGTTTCCGCTCTCTTTTAAGTCCGCCTGGGAAAGCTGGCTGCTTTCCTTACTCTCCTCTCCTGCCCTGTCTGTTTGCAGCCTGGTTTCTGACAGGCAACTGCTTTTATGTTTGCTCAGCGGTCTCCACAGTGAGGGATTACACCGCAAAAGGCCAGTGATGGAACAGACTGTCATGTTACGGCAAGAGTCCCTTAACCCCAGCCATGTTATCAATTGACCCAGAGGGGAGAGGAGGCTGATGTGATCAGGCACAGTTCAGCACTCATTCCCTCATTGGTTACAGTGATGTTGCTGAGGTGTGGCTGGACAGCTGCTCTCTGAAATGACTCTGTGGCCCTCAGGCACTGGGCATTGTTTTTTTTGACATGGGTGCTTAACTGGTGCCCTCCAGATCTGCCTGCAAATGCCAACTAGCTAGTTAGGGGAGCATCTTCTTCAGGGGTGACTTTAGGGGAGAGATCAAATGGGCTTTTCTTAGCTAGCAGGGGATTGCGGAGGTGATTTCCCATTGGCCACAAAAGAACTTGAAGAGGCTTGAGTGTGGTGCAAAGCCATCCCTAAGCTTTATCTCCTTGACCTCCTTGAACAGCCCCTCTAATTGCCATGCTCGTGTTCTATTCTTTTCCCTGACAGTATGCCAAGGCACTGAAGCATTTTGGAGAGAATGAGGGCAAGATGCAGCCAGATGAATTTTTTGGCATCTTCGACACCTTCCTGCAGTCGTTCACAGAGGCCAAACAAGATCTGGAGAATATGAGGAAGAAGAAAGAGGAGGAGGAGCGCAGGGCACGCATGGAGGCCATGGTGAGAACCCGGGGGAAGAGGCATGGGGGAGGGGATGCCTCTTTCCTTGTTCTCAAGAGAACAAGGCCAAGTGAGACGATTTCCATGCTTATGATCCATCCCTGCCACTGCTTCAGACACCACCTCTCACTGTCTCCTTTGCTCCCGCAAGCCTGGCTCTCCTCCACCTGTCCCTCATTTCTCATCTCCTCTCCTGGCTGCCTGTCCTCCCACTCCCCCTCCTGCCAAAGTGCTCCTTGGCTGTGGGCTTTCCCTCCCACTGCAGGCCTTGTTATTGACACAGCGTTCTCAGTCATCAGGGGAAACATCTGGTGGCTGCCTTGAAATCCCAGGGCTGACAAGAGGGGCTTCCAGCCCCCAGGGATCTGTTCTGCACTCTTCTCCAATGAAAAGGTTGTGCTGCCCTGTCAAACCAGGGCATGCTGTCCCAGCCCCCAAGCTGCTTTCTTGACATCCGGGTGCCTCCTTCCCCACACCTGGAGGTTGCCATCTGGCTATTGGGCTGCCTCCCCTGCACAGTCCTTCTTTAGGACTGATATTCCTGTTTCAAAGCACTTGGCACCAGATCTCCCTCAGTCCTGCCAACTGGGCTGCTTTCGTTCAGACTGGATTATTATCTGTTCTGTGCCTGTCCCTGGACAGTGTGTTGTGACAGAGGAACACACTGGTGCCTGCGTTGCAGATACCAGCAGCCTTTCCCCCGGCTGCCCTCAATGCCTTGGTTACTCAGACTGCCTTCAGCCCTGACAGGGCAGGAGAACGTGCATGCATCATTGATTCACCTGTTGGAACTCTGATGTGTGGGTCCCTGGGGGTTGGGGTGAACTAACCTCCCCTGTTCCTGAGGCCTGAGAACAGCTCAGCATTCCTCTACCTCCTTTTGTGCTGCCAGCACTTTAATTCCAGCAGCTACTGCGACCCAGGGCTTGCTTAGTAGGATTGCTGCTTTGAGCTTTTTTAATTATTATTTTTATTTATTTATGTTTAAACTACTCTGTTTGGCTTGGTTCAGAGGTGGAGGGGGGATTAAGGAGAAATCCCAGGACTTCAGCATCATCCTTGGAGTTGCTGTACGAGGGGATTTAAAATGCCAGTACTTGGCATCGATTTATTAGTGCTTAGTCTTTAAAAGTGAAGTGGTTCATTGTTAAAGTGTGGGTATTGTAGGTCAGCAGCGCTGAGTTGCCTCAACAGCCTGGGATAGCAGAAGGGCTGCAGGTCAGGGGTGTGGGGCATGGGCAGACCTATGTGTGGGGAGCCTAGGGCTGGGATAGCAGGGGGTGCTGCAGGCCAATAGTGTGGGGCACTGAGAAAGCTGTGTGTGGTCAGAACTGGAATAGCAGGGGATGTTGTACATTGCAATTTAGGTTTATTTCCTGTGTAGGTTGGTGGAGGAGGGGTATGTTTCCCCATGTCCCGTATTCAAACTTGATGGGATCCTTCTTTCCAGAAAATCTTTCCCTGTTGTAACTCACTTGCTGGAACGCTTCCCATCGCCCACCATGCTTCAGGGAAGAGGTAGTGAATAGGACCCCTTCACTGACTCAGAGAAGGGTTGTAGTTGATATGTGGAGGTGCATCTCCTGCATCGCAGGGGCTGACACAGAGAATGAGAGCATCGCGGTTGGGTCTGTGCATGTGGGACAGATCACCAGTCCTAACCCAAGGAGCCAGCCAGTGCAGGGAAGCTTAGATGGATGTTAGCAAGACAAACTCATATGGCCAGACTCCTTGCTGGTGTCACTCCAGGGAAGCAGGGCATCACCCAGGGAATAACTCAGCTAGTAAACTTAAAAAAATAAATAAAAAAAATTAAAAAAAATTGACCTTTTTCATCACTGATGCTGTTAGTTGACTTTCTGCATCTTCTTCAAGTTGGACAGTGCAATTTGGCTGGTCTTCTTCACTTTTTGTTTATAGTTGGCTTCTCTTTCTGGATCTCTTTCTGTTGACTTTGTGTTCCCATCACTGTAAGAGACTGACTCCATCCTAATGCATATGGTTTGATTGAATAACCACATTTCTATTCCTATTTGGGTTTATTAGCACACCCTGTGCTTAGTTTGGGGCCTAAGCTACATCTGTCTATACTCTCTCCTCTTTTCATCTATGGGCTGGACTGTAACCTTCCAACCCAGTCTGAATAAGGTGTAGCATGTAGCTGCCACTGCCCCAAGAGCAGGACGTGAACCAAATTGTAACTCTGAGTTTGGTCTCTGCTTCTCCCTTGCTCCAGGAGGGAAGTATCTGCAGATTACTTGCTTCCCCCTTTAATGCTGGGTTCAATGCAGGGCTGGGGCACTGGGGGGCAAGGAGGGGTAGACAAGGCTCCACCCACTCCTTACCCACCTGCACAGGAAAACAGAGGAGCAGCCCAGTATGGCTGCTATCCCCCACACAGGCTCAGGCATAGGGTTTGAGGGGGTTTCTTATGCCTTCTTTCTCCTCCGTGTGCAGCAGGGCTCAGGACTGAGCCCCCCTCTGTAATCTAGCTTTCCACATTATGCCAATCACTGTAGTATCTTAGTGCCAGCTTGACAACGTCCCTTAACAATACAGTGTTCTGTCCAGCCCCAGCCAAGCCTAAATCCATGTGTCTTACTCAACAGCTGAAAGAGCAGAGGGAGAAAGAGAGGCGACAAAAGAAAGCAAAGGCCGGCAGCATCTCCGAGGAGAGTGGGGAGTTCGACGACCTGGTGTCAGCCCTCAGGTCGGGCGAGGTCTTCGACAAAGACTTATCCAAGCTCAAGCGCAACCGTAAGCGTTCAGGGAACCAAGGCTTGGAGACGAGTCGGGAGCGTGCAGTAACCAAACTAAATTATTAACAACAAAAGGAAGGAGGGGACGTTAAAAGAAATAGAACAAACCCAAAGAAGATGATGACAAAAAACAAACGAAGAAAGATGAATGTGTGTGACAGCAATTGGCTGATGGTTGCCCCAAGGGCTCCCCCAGCCCATAGCTAGAGATGTTACCTTTTCATGACCAACTTTCCTCCCGTCCCACACCTCCCCCATGCGCCTAATGTGGAATGGCTGTAAAAGTGCCTCTGTGGAGTCAGCAGGGTTTGTGACTAGGCCATTTGGATCGTTGGCTGATTTGCTTCTGGGAGTCTTGCCTCCAAGCTCAGCAAATGCCTGTTGATGACAAGAGGAACCACTTGAGCCTTGTGGACCACTCGGCAGCTGGGGGAAGATCGTTTGCTGTATGCCAAAGTACAAACAAGTAGTGTTCTCCATCTGTTGAGACTAAGCAAGACCATTACATCTCAGGCTGGCTCTGAACAACCGTGACACCTTCTCGAGATCTGGAGCAACCTTCGGGAGTTTGCCATGGAGTTCCTTTCCAGAACTGGATTTATAAAGAGTCATTGATGAGAACCTGAAAAATGCTTTTGATCTCATGTACTGTGTATTTTTATTTGTGCTTTTTTGGCCTATAGTAGCCAAAGCAAATGACACTCAGAGGGGAAGGACGGGGTTTGGAAATGAGATGGAGTCCTGGCTCAAAATCCAATAATCAGAATTCATAAAACCATTTACAAAACTTTTTTTTGATTTTGTTAAAGCTGTTTTCTAGAACCTGTTGAAGCTTCTAGGGATGTTCTAGAACCTGAAAAGTTGGGGGAGAGTGAAATACATGTTCTAGAATGGGTGATCTGCGTTGGAGTCTAGAAAATGAATCCACAGCCAGTCGGGGCCAGATCCAGATGCTCTTAGAGCCTACTGCCATTGCCCAAGGGTAGGAGGGTAATAGCCACCCAGTGCTGATAATTTCACACTGCTTTTGCATCATTTTGTTAGTGCAACCCAATGGAAATTGGGAACTATATGGGATCATCACAAGGTCCTAAATAAAGATAGTCAAGCGAGATCACTGACAATGGAAATGGGATATTTTTTTTTCCACTTGGTGCCAGCTACAACTTTATTGGAATGAACTAGAGCTTGCATCTAGGAAGTTGGCCTTCTCAGCAAACCCCTGTGGGAACCATAAAATATCATAATATGTGAAGATGTCAAAGGACAGCCATGTTCCCCTGGGTCTTTTCCACTTGGAAGATGATGTTTGCAATGAAGGTGCCATAAACAAGACAGGAATTAATCAAGAGGACACAGATCTGAATGGGTCGAGGGCTTTGAAAATTAGTGTTTAATTAATAGGAATTTTTGTATTAAAAAATAAAAATGTAAAGCACACAGCCAAAAACAAACAAGCCAACAAGAAAGAAACTGACTATTTTGTTGCTATGTCTGTTCACCTTCACGACTCTAGAAATGAGACTAGCTTATGCAGGTTGTCACGGTTTCATTTGTCTTGTCTTTCTTAAGTGAACTTTTTGGTTATCTTTCCACGGAGAGAAAAAGGAGGAGAAAGAAAGTAGTATTCTGGATGTGATACTAGATAGAGAAAGAGACCCATCCTCTGCAAAATATGCATTAAAAAACAAACAGCAGGAAATCTTGTAGAATCTGGAGGAAGTCAGAAACAGATCAGTTCGTCACTTTAATTACTTGGCTTTATTTTTCTCCGAATGTCACTTAATCTCAGGCTCGGCATTGAGTCTGCAGGACAAAACTCCGTGCCCCAGGCACACTGCCTGATCAGTATTATATTCAGACAACATCGGGGAAACACACTGTGGAGGTTCTCTGAACTCTTGGAAGGTTAAATAATTATGTAAACTATGGAGATAAGAAAAAAGTTTAACTGTAATGTTGTTTACTGTATTTTGAGTCTCCCACCCTAGAATTTCCCTATTGATGACATTCCAGACCACTGCACCTCTGCAGAATACTCATGGTGAAGAGCTGGTATCTTACAAGAGCTGCGTGCATTCTCCTTCAGTATTATTCCCTTCCCCTTCGAGGATTAGCAGTTAACAGAAATGTCCATTGTGGCAGACCCAGGCACCTTTTAGGAGAGAGATTTTGTATTTTCATACCAGGTTTTGAAAGTTTAAGGAAAAAAAAACTTACATTTGTCAGCAATTTTTTAAAAACTCCAAAATAGATTTTTAAAAAGTCTTTTTTGTAAATTACATTCACAAGCTTCTTGCTGCCCCCGTACTAGATCAGTGCTCTATTCCAACACTATTTTTTTAAAGCATGCCATATAACCCACCCTGTGAGAGCCATATGAGATTGTAATAGGTGCCAAATTGGTATACATTGAGTTTAGTGTTTGGTAGTCTCCAAATTCCAAGTCTGAGATTTTTAAGGATTATAAATATTGGGATTTTTTAACCTGGTTTATCTTCCCTGGTTTTAGTGCTCACTCACTAATTCAGTTTAGTACCAAGGTCAGATTTCAGCCCTGGTATAAGCTGGTGTGACTCCATGGTTTCACTAGAGTTGTACCCTCTTGGCCCTCAGTCTAAGGAAAATTCAACAGGGGTTGAGATATCAAAGAGAACTCAGCGCAGGGGAAGAGCCTTGAATTTATGAGCTAGCATCTCCCCACCCTGTACTTATCACCAGCAGGCTTGCATTATGCTTTCTGACACACTAGTCACCTTGCACTGCCATGAATGTAGCAAAGGCAGAGAGGAGGAGGTTGTTACAAAGAAACCCACCGTCCATTGGTCAGAATTGCACAGTCCAGCCCAAGATTTGCAGAGATCTCTGTGCAAAAGAGTCAAAGGGAGCCAGTGAAATCTTCCAACTCCCAGACAGGTGCACAAAGCACATAGGGCTGTACCAGGCAGCTGTGGGGCCGTACTCTGGTTAGATTATTGTGACTGAAAAGCCTTCAGGAGCCCATAGATTGACTCCAGCTTCATTTTCTCAGCATCAAGAGTTTGAGTCTCTGATGCTTTTTTGCTTGAGTCTCTGATGCTGGATCAAGGCTGCTTTCTCCATCGTAAGGCACCTTCAGCATGGTCCCCTTCTCTGATCACTTACCCCATAGCAAAATGTTCTTGGGAGGAGGCCCCTGGTGAGGTCTTGGACACACTAGCGTTGAGTCATGAAGGTTGGCAGCATTTCCTACCACTGACAGGTGGCAACAGGGAGAAAGGCCAGTTAACATGGTTTCATGGGATGCAAAGTGGCTGGCCACATGGGGCGGAGAGCAGCTGGCCCTGCCCTGGAACTTACCTTCTTGTTGGGACCATATTCTATCTTGATTTTAGACCTAGGGGTGCTGTGACTCAGTGCAACTCCCTTGTGTTGTTTAAACACAGCTCTCTGGAGAGCCACTAACTGGCTAAGGAAGGAAAATGAAGGTTGTGCTGCCCTGCCTAGTCTTTGTTCTGAAGTGAATGAGTTTGTTTTAGCAGGACCCCACAATTCACAGGATACGGGCTGTAATCGCTGACACAGTGACTGGTGCTTGCTGTGAGAACGTAAGAACCCATAGGAGCTCCGTTCTGGGCTTTTGGTTGGTGGTGGTTTTTTCCCTTGGCTGAGTCTAGGACGCAGCGTTTCCCAAGATTTGAAATAAAATGTCCATTTCCATTGAAGAAGAGGATACAAGTGTTGGAATTGAAGGGGGAGAGAGACAGAACAGTTAAATGAGAGGGCTCAGTTTGCAGTGCTTTCCCAACTTCCCATCTTCCCCAATCCCTGGGATCTGCTCCCCCATCTGAGACTTGCCCTGCAATGTCATAGGGGCTCTGCTGCTTTTCCTCCATCCCCTGTGCTCCTCTGTATCTTGGCTCAGCCCGGCCCTGCAGCATCCCAGGAGCTGACCCATCTCCACCTGCTCTGGTCCTAGCTCAGCCCTGCCAGTCCACACTAGCACTCCTGCCATTGCAAGCACCAGTGGAGTGCACCAAGCTACAGCTGTGGAAGAGTTTCCCTGAAACAGTCAGAGTAGGTGCAGCCTCAGTTTTTCCCTTGTGGGGACCCAATGGCATGTTCACCTTAAGGAGATCAGCTGCAATCATGGGAGTCCTGCACATCTGTGGACCTGCCCTTGATCTCACAGCTCCCAGACTTGCTGCTAGAGCCAAAATCTTCTCAGCCATTGCCTTGTAACCCCCAAGTGCCTCTCTGCTGTCCAGGCCTTGCTCCACCCCACTCTGATACCTCCATGATCCTTTTGGGTAGGGATGTCTGTAGCGTGCAGCTGGCCCTTTTGGCTTGTTGTGCATGGAAGGAAAATAGGGGAACAGCACCGGCATGGCTACAGACCTTCCTGTCTCCTACCATTCCATTCAGCCTCCTACAGGAGCTGCTCACACACAGCCCTGGGGTAGCATGTTGGCAGGTGGAAAGCAGCAGCCCACAGGAGGGCAGCTTTAAGTATCGCCTCTTTCTTAGCTTAACCAAGGCACCTCCTGCAGCCTTCCCAGCAGTTCTTTGAGTACTTAAACCCTATGCCAGCAAGAAGGATTCAGCGACTTTCCTAAAGACCTTCCTGCCAGCCCCAGAGGGATGCTGACAATGGGCCCACTGTGCACCAGCAAATCCCAGGGAAGGAAAAGCAATGGGAAACAGATCAGGAAGGCCAGGGCATGTGCAAGGTGCAGAGGACAAGCTTGCAGGAGAACCTATCCGGGGCAATTACCAGTAGAGCTGGGATTTGGTTAATCCTAGAGTCATACTGGTGCAAACCTTGGCAGAGGCCTCAGGCAGTGAGAAGTTCCCCCACCAGGGAACTAGGTTACAGTGACGCAACATAGCTTCAACTTCTTCTGCAATGGGGCAGCTGTAAGGGGCCAACCCAGCCCCAACAGCAGATAGGCTGAACAGACAGAGGTATGTGCGCCAATTGGCACTCTCCTCAGCTTTTCGCACCAGCACAGCTCATCTGGATCTGTGGCAGAGTTTTCAGCCCAACTGAGAGTAACATTGCCTGTCCCGCCTTGAGCCAAGTCTGTCTCCTGGAGTCTCACTGCTACAGAAGAGTGTATCTTCTATCTCCTTAAATCTGGCCCCGAGGGTCCAAGTCCACCCTTAATTTTACCCATAGAAGCCCATTATTGTTAAGAAGGTTGCCCCAGGAGGCCACAGAAAAGTTATTAGCACAAGTGCTTAGTCAAGTCCCTCCCTGGCTATCTCTCTCTGGTCTGGGTCACATTTCTGAATCAGTCACATTTCCAGGGACTAGGACAATTGACATCAAAGCAGCTCCACCACATGGAAGCAGAAAGGCCAGTCCACATTCTGCAGCTGACTGAAGATCCAGGCACCAAATCCACACCCTGCCCCAGTGGTGGCAGCAGCAGGACTAGTGCTTAGTGGCTAGAGACTTCCCAAGGGGAAGATGACTTGGGTGTTCTTCAGAAGCATTTCTGTAATGTGCTCGGGGTGTCCGAGGAAGCGAGAGAGGTTGTGAGGGGCCTTGAGGGAAAGATATGGGGTGGGCATTTCTGTGACGGTCAGCCTCTTTGGAGGAATGTTTCCTCTCTCCAGGTGCACTCGCACTCTGAGCTGGGTAGTGGAGGGGGAGGCGTATGTCCGAAGTGTCTTTGAGCGGAATGGAGACGGGTTGTATAGTTCATGATGTACATGATGTATGCAGTTTTGTTTCTGGGTAATTTCTTTTTATTTTGGTTAAATGTTTTTAAAAAGAATTAAGGTTTTTAGGAAGCTCTAGGGGGAAGCTGTAAATCTGACACCTCTATTTATTTTGCCTTATTTTAGTTTGCTATGTTTGCATGTATGCACCGCACTACAGCAAAGACTATTGAGACTGTGCCAGGGCATTACACCAGCTAGCCGGTCTGCTTGGCAATTCTGGGCTGGGCTGCATGTCAGCAGTTGGAGGGTGGGGAGAGGGAGCGTTCCCTGGGGTTTTGTATCCCCATTGGCCCATGCTTCCCGAGCTTTTTCTTTTAGACCAATTACAGCTTTGTTACTTTCATGCACATTGTGATTTTACTTTATCCGAATCCCGAGCAGTGGGCTAAAAGGTATTAGCACTCTCCTCAGACTCCGCCCACAATCCCCAGTTCTGCCCATCATCCCAGTGGAGCACGATGCTTCTCACAGAAATGCTCAACACAGAACAATGTTGTCCTTTACATGATCATCATTAGGCTTCAGAGTTAACACGATGCTAAGACAAATGGAGACAGTCCTCACCACTCCGAGCTATCATTTCTTTCTGGCTGCAGTCTCTTGGAGCACTTTTTTTTTTTTGCACATTGGGGAGATTTTCTTTACAACTGTAAGGGTCAGATTTTTTTTGTTGTATATGCAGGATTTAAACTTACATTAAACATCTCCCATGGATTGGCTCCACCCAACTACTGATCCCAATGGGCAGTTTGATTAAGGCTACTTAATCCTTATGGGATTTGGGGCAAAAACAAAGCTGTCCACATCTTGCTTAACATAGCACTTGTGAACTCGTAGGGCTACATGTGTTTGCCAGCGCAGACCAGGGTCTATGGATTCTCTAATAGTGGTGTCTTTAAGATACTTCGGAGAGTCATAAAGCCCTTCACTATGTTGTTCTCATTCTATAGATCTTTATGGCCAGATTCTTCTGTTAGCAGGATAAATCCAGATCCGATGTGGTCAGGTCAGTCTGCCCTGGATTTACACCAATATAACTGGGAGCAGCATCTGACTCCAGTAGTTTGCTTTTGTGTTGCCTACAGCATGTTCCACAAATTCCATACAGTACATTGTTAGAAGGGCTTATCACTAGCCACAAGCCCTCTGTGCCCAGCTAATGTCCCCCCTTCTAACCGCCATCTGGAAAGGCTTCCTAAAAAAACATCACAGTGCTGAAAGGAAATGTCAGATGTTTCAGATCAGTGCTTGCTCCTGCTAGGACCTCATCTCAGCCAGCCGTCTCACTTCCTTTCGTTAGGTTAACTTGAAACTTGCTGGCCACTTTTGGATTCTCCCACATGCTAAATTAGAAGGCACAGTGCTGCCTGCAGGAGCTGGGGAGAGGTCCGGTGCTGCTGTAATGCCTTAGTGTATCCTCATTTCTTGGTCAGTTTGACTATAAATGAATTAAATGTAAAAAACCTGTAGTGTCCTTTTTATCTGCACCTTTTTATAAGAATATACTGTAATACTTAAAAAAAAAAAAAAAAAAAAAAAAAAAAAATTAAAGATATATTGCCCCCACTTTGTTGCAGTGAATTATTTTATGGTTTAATTTTCCATGTGCTTTATTGGATGTCAGCTGGGCACATTTGATTGATATGTGTGGGGGGTGGGGAGGATGTTCTCAGGAAGAATCCGTTTTGGGCCCTTTCATGGGAGGCACTCTCTCTCCATGACCTTTCTTGGGCAAGAAGACACAACTGAGAACACTCTCTTTGGAGCCCAATGGTTACACAAGGTGTCCACTGCCCACTGTTGAGACAGTACAGCCTTGTCTTCTGTTACCCCTCCCCTGTAGGGATTTCGGTGCTGGGAGCAAGCAACAAACCAGGACTAAACTTACGCTTCTCACATGGCATTGCTGAGTACTAGCCACCAGCCCAGCCCAATCCAGTCTCCTTGTTGGAGGATTGTTTTGTTGGTGGCCCTTTCAAAGACCTATCGTGTTCTATTCTATACATGAGAGGGCAGAGAGTTAAAGGCCCAGAGCCACAAAGGTGCTGCAAGGCTAAATATTGCAACCCTTTACTTTGCAGCACCTAAAAAATCACTGGAACAACACCAGGTGCCACAAAAGCTGAGTTAAGCACCAACCTCTACGAAGAACAGAGAGAAATAGGTGCCTGGGCCTACACTACAGGGTTAGATCAACATAAGCTGCCTTGTGTTGACCTAGGTGTGGAAGTATCTTCACTTCAATTTAGCTCCCACTGACGTAAGTGCCCCTCTACACCGATTTAGTAACACCGCTTCCCTGAGTGGTATAGAGTTATAGTCCATGTAGTTAGGTCGATGTGTGTCAGTGTAGACAGCGTTGCTTACGTCAACTGTTACTGGCTTCCAGGAGCTGTCCCACAATGCCTCATCCTGAGGATACAATCAATACAAGAGCTCCTGGTGAGGACGCACACTGCTGACACCAGGAGCCGAGCGTGCGTGCACACAAGCGATTTAATAACTGCAGTGGCTGTATGCCAACATAGAATCATAGATTATTAGGGTTGGAAGGGACCTCAAGAGATCATCTAGTCCAACCCTCTGCTCAAAGCAGGACCAATCCCCAAATGGCCCCCTCAAGGATTGAACTCACAGCCCTGGGTTTAGCAAGGCAATACTCAAGCCACTGAACATAAGTTCAGTCTATATGAGTTTGTACCATAGTGTAGCAGTGCCTTCTCCCAGCCCCTCCACAAACGCAGTCAGAGACCAACTGAAGTGCAGCACCTATGTCCTTTTATTGTTTGTGTCCATTCCCACCACCTATTATGTACAGCTATTTACAGAGACCAACACTGTGGGAGACTAACTTCCCAGCCAGCAAGGATCTAGAGCCCACACTCCTCCCTTTCCTGTCTCTTAGCCAGCTGTATGGGGCAGGCTGGCTATCCAGGCCTGCAGGTGGACCCACTCTGGTAATTAGGCCATGGCCCCTCAGCCAGCCCAACTATTACCCTTCTTCCCCTGGAACAGGGCTAACAGGGGCCTAGCTTGTTTCTCCTAGCCAGCACCCTGTTACATGTAGATCTGGCCTAAGACTAATATCCCCAAAAGCCAGTGCACAAGGTGAGGAGCTGCCTAAGCTAGCCAGTGGGAGATGCCAATAAGGGTGTATCCTAAGGCCTGCTCCGCTTCTGGAGCTATGCACCCAAGTTGTTTCTTATGAGAGTGAATTAGGCCTCTGTCTACCTCCACTCAAAACAGCTGGAGGAAGATGTGGTGTCACTACCCACCTTATAATTATTGGCCAGTGCTTAGAGTTTGTTCCTGGGGTGGGAGAGACCCAGGTTCTCCCTGTAAGAAGAGAAAGGAATGGAAAGGATTATGAACAGCAGTTTCCCACCTCTCAGGAAAGTGCTCGAACCCCTGAACTATGGGATACTCTGATGTGAGGCTCCCTCAGTCTCTCCAGTTGAAGCTGTTTCACTTTGCCTAACTAATAATTGGAGTAGGAGAACTGGACTTGGGATCTCCCTCCTCCACAGGACTATAGCACTATTCTCTCTTAGGCCCAAGGCCTCTTCATTAGCTATCTGCAAAGGAACAGCTTCAACAGGAGAGACTGAGGGGGAGACTACCCCCCGCCGCCGAATATCCCATAGCTCAATGGTTCAAGCACTCACCTGAGAGGTGGGGGACCCCTGTTCAAACCCTTTCCCTCCTTCTGGCATAGAGAGGGGGAATTGGACAGGGGACTCCAACACGAATAGCCTAACTACAGGGCTCAAAGTTATAAGGTGAGCAGCAGTGCTGCTGCTAGATTTTGAATGGGGTCTGATCTGTTGGACATGTTATGGGCATTCCCCCTGGATTGGGCCTCACATATGAGACAGGTGCTTCTCTTTTTTCTCTTCCCTCTGCCTCCCTTTGGGTATTGCCTTGGGGCTTAAGTTGAAGATAGGTGGCTGGGCACTTAAAGAAAGACACCAGGCCACATGCGCCCAGGCAGCCCCTTTTACCCTGAAAATGTAGGTGGCAGCTGAGTTTAGGTGCCTAGAGAGCTAAGTAGCAGCCAAGAGGGAGTTTTGTAGATCACAATGGAGCTTAAAAACTGGAATTAGGGGCTTAAATACCTTTGTGGGGCTGGGCCAAAGATATTATGGGCAGAGTCCCTAAAGAGTGCTCTTCCCTTTACTCACCATGCCCAAAGATAATCCTGCCTCAGAGAGCTGCCAAGCTGTCAGGCCACAGTCCCAGCAACAGTCAGAAGAAAGGGAAAGGAATACAAGGCTTATGATCTGGGTCACAGGATCACTTGCTTAGCTAAGCATCATCTTGATGGCAATGACAAGGGAGTGACCCCAGCTGAAAGGAAAGGGTCCTCACCAAGGGGGAGGAAGCTTTTCAGGATAGGGATGGGGAAGATTGTGAGGGCAAGAGGCACGGAGGAGGAGGAGGGAGAGTGGCACAGCAGCAGGAGGGCAGAGGAAGAGACAAGCTGAATGGTGGGTACTTCAAGGAGGAAAGGGAGTGAAAGGGGGAATAGGTTGAAGATGCAGAAATGGAAACTTATGAGGCTGTTGCTTAGTCAGAGGCTAGGGTTCTCTCACCCTGCAACACTGAGAGCCTCCCTGGGGCTTGAGGGGGGCATCTAATTTGCATAAAAAATTGCATTACATGATTTCTCCCAATGAAATGCACACAGCTGTCATCTGTCTGCACATAAACTGCCCTTGCTCTGGGAGGCGGAATGGCTTGTTGGCTATGCTCATCCTTAAACTGCTCTGGGCTACATGCAAGGCCGGCGCTTTCATTTAGGTGACTTAGGCAGTCGCCTAGGGCGCCAGCATTATGGGGAGGGCGGCATTTTGCCGGGGGGGGCGGCAGGCGGCTCCGGTGGAGCTGCCGCAGTCGTACCTGCAGACAGTCCGCTGGTCCCGCGGCTCCGGTGGACCTGCCACAGGCATTTCTGCTGATGGCTCGCTGGTCCCGCGGCTCCGGTGGACCTGCTGCAGGCATGCCTGCGGCAGCTCCACCGGAGCCGCAAGACCCGTGTCTGGGGCGGCGAAATGGCCCGGCGCCTAGGGCGCCAGAAACCCTGGCGTCGGTCCTGGCTACATGGTAAGCCCTCAGCTGCTTGTGTTTGGATCCTTGCATCTGGTTGCATAACATAACACAGTACGTTCCAACAGGAAAGTTCAGGTGAGGTCCCAGGGCATTTCAAACAACACAGGCACTGTTGGATCTGGTAGACCCAGCGTTAACTCACTGCTATTGTCTCCTGCAGCTCTGCACCCACACTGGTGGAAGCAGTTAGGATAATGATCCAGGGCTTCAGGCCAGGAGCAATCAGGTGCTAACAGTTTCCACCAGGGAACTCTTTCTAGGCCTATTAGGAGGTAACAGGCTCAGGCAGTGTAGTTAGCAGGGAGCAGACTAGAGCATGCTCTCTGGGGCTAGGATTTTATTTTCTGCTTGTTAAATGTTCTCTGGATTTCTGTGTTCAACTCATCCTGCCCTACCTGTTTTACAGCTGCAAGTACGCAGGGCAAAGATTCTTTCCCAAGGTCACCCTGGAAGCAAGTGGCAGAGCTGGGAACAGAACCCAGCCTCCCTGTCTCCATTCTCTAGTTAGAAAGAGCAAACCACCTCTTTCTACTCAGAGGCCATCAAGCCTAGAAGGGCTCGTGTTCCAGCTGCTTTAATTAAGTGCAGTATTGTCCACACGACAGAAAAAGAGAGAGACAAATGTCCTGTTCCAACTGTGATTGTGGGCTGAAACATTCTGATATCTGGCTTGGGAGGGAAAGGACCTGGCACAGGAGCATCTTCCAGCCTCTCCTCGTGATATCCTGGTCTCTTCTCTCCAGATCAGTGCAGGGGATAGAGGTAAGTGCTTCTGCCTTTACCCCTGGCTTGTCCCTGAGTCGCAAGTGGATCTCTATCCTCAGACAAGTAGAGGGTGGTATGGAGGTGGCTGGAAGAGACAGCTGAGTTTTTGGGAGCTGAGCTTGGGCCACGAAAGACCATGACTAATGGCTTTTTGAGGCTTGAACTGTGGTTTGAAGGCTGTTGTGCTAGATAATTTTTCTTGCTGCAGTAACCAATGGGCATTTTGAAGTAGCTTTTTGCTGCCTTACTTTGAGATGTTTTTTCTCTGTTAGTCCCAGTTTGGGCAGAGTTCTGTTGGGGATGGAGTTGCTTTCCCTTAGTTAGTCTTAGTTCAATCTCATCAGTGTCTTCCTAGAAGGTGGCAGCAGATGTGAAGGTTAGGCTCTCCTATGGTGTTATGTGATTATTTGCTGGCACCCATGTTCTCATACTGGGTATCTGGGCTGCTTGTCACCCAATTTCACAGTTGATGCCTCAGAGTTGGAGACCACTGGCTAACTGGGTCTGTGCAGGGGATCCCACATGGGTTCTGTCTGGGCTGGAGCTTGGTTGGGGAAGGCATGTCTAGCACAACAAAGGACACAGGCATTGAAAACTTAAACATTACAAGAAAAGAGCAGAACGTTTCTCTGGTGGATGTTGTGTTGAGGGGAATGATGGCCCACTACTTAGGGTGCCAGTTTGGGGGACTTGGGTTCTTTTCCACTCTCTGTCACAGACTGCCTGTGTGACCTTGGGAAAGTCACCTAATCTCTCTGTGCCTGTTACCTGTCTGTAAATTGGGGATAACAGCCCTGCCTCAGAGGGTGTTGGGAGGATAAACATATAAAGACGTGAGGTGCTCATACTACTATCGTGGGGGCCATATAGGTTCCTTAGAGCAGAGATTCTCAAACTGGGGGTCACAACCCCCCCTCAGGGGGTTGTGAGGTTTTTACATGTGGGCCTCAAGCCAGGAGCCCCTGGGCAGAATTGGGGGGGCACAGGAGGGTATTGCCCCCTCAAACTGCCTGGCTCTGAGCAGTGTGAGGCAGCTGCTGCTCTGGCTGGTGCCATGGAGCGGGCAGCTGCAGTGTTCCCCATCTCCTGCTGGTGCTCAGGGTTGCAACTTCTCCTCAGTTCCCAGCCCCATGCAGCCAGTAAGAGCTGCTGAGGTGGGGGGACCTGGCTTGGGGGCCATCAGAGACTTTGGGAAGCAGCGACTGCGGGGGGCTCCTACCACACAGTCCCTAGCTACCCCTCTCCCTGCATCCTGAGCTACCTCCAGCCCACACACAGCCCCTACTGACCTTCTACCTGCCCCCTAAGTTTACCCCCCTGCCTGCACACAGCCCATAGCTACCTCCTCCCTGCACTCAGAGCTACCTCTCCCACCGGCACACAGCCCTGAGCTAGCCCCTCCTTGCCCCACACCCACTATGCCTGTAGGTCCTCCTGGTCCGGAGCCCGGATCATTGCCCCGACCAGGCCCTGGAGTGTTTATGGCATGTTGTGGGGGAGCTCAGAAAGGCGAAGGTTGAGAACCCCCTGCCCTACAGGCTGAAGCCCTCTCTGGTTTAAGCATTTAATCTGCCATGTCCCTGTATGCACAGAACAGACAGCAGCCCTGCAACCCTTCATACTGCTGCCCTGGGATGTGGCCTGTGAGGGGAGCTTGGCCTTTTAAACAGGGAAGAATTTAAGCACCGTCTCACTGGCCCACATCCTATGAATGAGGCCTCTCATCAGCCTTTGGGCTTGATTATACAACTCTTGGGTGGGGATGGGCGAGGATCCCATCTCCTGCTACCCCGTGTTCAGGGCCTGTGGCTGGACATGGATACCAGAAGGAGACAGGCTATGCCCCTGTTTGAGAGCCACCATTACTGAAGTCACTGTCTCCTAGTGTTTGCCTTAGGAGACCTTCCACGTAATAGCAAGATCTGGGCTTGACCCCCAGCTTGCCCCCCACCCGAAAACACCCTTTTATTTTCAGAGTTTCTTCCAGAAAGACAAGCCATTTGGGGCCAGGTTTCTGCCCGGGGGGTTGTGTGTTCTGGATGTTGTTGTGTGGAACTAAAATTCAAACATCATAAATAATCCAGCCATGACACTGCCGGCTTTGTCGACACTGGATCAACCCCATTCCTAAGCCTGTTTGAAAGAAAACATCAAGCAGGGCCCTCCAAAAGGGCTAGTCTTGCTGTGGTAAGGATAAATATTTGTGCTTCTCTCCCAGGGCCGATTTCCTCATGTGTTTAATTAACGAGGGGAAAGCTTAGCTCCAAAAGCCCTTTCCAGCCACGATCAAAGGGTGCAACGTAACATGAAGACAATGAGTTCCATCTCACTTCCTGCATCTCCTGCTCGGATCTGAGGGACTGGAGGATCCTTTGCTGGGAGATGACACTGGTAGGGGACCAATGAGGGCTTGACTTGTGCACTGAGATCCTGATGCTACTGGGATCATTTACAGCTGCAGAAAGAGGAAAGCATGAAAAGGCTGCAGGTGACAGCAAAGATGTGAGACTTCTGGGTTTTCCAACCCCACCTCACCTTGTAGGGTAAGGAAGTGGGGCTGCACACCAGCCACTGACACCATCATCCTGGTGTACCCAAGGGAGCAGAACCACTCCCCTTCCACTCCTGCCATACAGGCCTCTGCTGCCACAGTAATTTGTAGCATTAAAGTTTCCGTGCTCTCTGTAGACTTGTAGCCAAAATAAGGTGACTCCGTCACCAATGCATGAGCTGCTCCAATTTCATCCAGCAGAGGGCACTCTTGTTCACATGCCTCACCATGCTAGCCTGTTGATTACAATTCCATCTACGGACTGCTGCTATTATTGAACAGCTGTGTTGTGTTAGTGCAGGAGTAGGCAACCTATGGCACGTATGCCGAAGGCGACACGCAAGCTGATTTTCAGTGGCACTCAACACTGCCCTGGTCCTGGCCACCAGTCCGGGGGGTGGGAGGGGAAGGGAGGCTTTGTATTTTAATTTAATTTTAAATGAAGCTTCTTATACATTTAAAAAACCTTATTTACTTTACATACAACAATAATTTAGTTATATATTATAGACATCTAGAAAGAGACCTTCTAAAAACGTTAAAATGTATTACTGGCATGTGAAACCTTAAATTAGAGTGAATGAATGAAGACTGGGGCTGGGAACGCCACTTCTGAAAGGTTGCCGACCCCTGTGTTAATGGCTAAAGCTTGATAGGGGGCTATCAAGCGATTTCTCCTCTCTTGCTTTTTCTCACCTCACATCTTTTCTTCCCCTTGTGTGTGGCTAATCTTCATACTAACCAGAAAGAGATGTCGCTCTCAAGGGGCTGTTGCTATCTCCTTTAGCGCTGCTGCTGCAAATACAGTGTGAAACAAGAAGTGCCTTGAGGACACTGGGTGAAAACTGTATCCTGAGTCATGCTGCAGCATCAAATGCATTTAGTGGCCGTCAGCATCTCCAAGTGCAAAGCAGCTGTTATTTTTCACGTATTACTGATGGAAGAATCCTAGTGAGGGATGGTGGGATCAGAGTTGGTCCTGATTTTTTCTAATAGCTATGACATCTAGCTATGTCCCCTGAAGGCTGAAATTAATGCACAGGATTTCTTGGGAAAATTGGAGCCTGATCCATGGAACGCTGATGGGTCCCCCTCCTTGAGTGTCTGTGAAGGCCCTGAGTCTGCATGGGCCTACAGCCATATGGAGAATTGGACCCTTGCGCTGAAACCAAAAATAAATAGTGACTAATTTAAAATGAATACAAGGAAATGCCACATTATTCAGCTATGGGACTCACTGCTGCAGGCCTTATTACTGAGGCAAATAATAAGCAATTGCCATGAAGGATTTGCTATTCATATGAATAAAATAGTATCTCTAAGTATATGAGCTAGGGGGAAAAAAATCACAGATAAACAAGCTAGGGCCAGGAAGAAATATACTTCACAGCATATTATTATCCAGGTGCATGATATATGGAGGACTTATGCTTTCCTGTGTGACACTGAGCAGGGGTCACACAGGAGTAGGTGGCACATTAATATGGCAAATCCTATGTATTGTCTCATCTCTGCCAGATTTTTAGGGATTATGTCAGTGAAAGCATCAGCCTGGGAAGGTGCGCATAGAGTTGCCATGAGGATCACCAGCATATATATGGATACAGGCAGTGAATTACATACACTACGCTAAAGCCCATAACTCTGTGGATGTGCATAGAAGAGGGTTGTGTCTGTCCAGAATCCTGATCCTTGTCCCTATAAAGCTGAGAAAGACACAAGCATGTGGCTCACAATGGGTTTTGGGTGATCCAAATAGCTTTGGCAGCACCACATTTGTCTGGGTAGCAGGGATTTCATTAGATAGGGGAGACCTACTGTCGGTCTGTTAGGCCCAGGCTCTGGCGAGTCAGCAGATGTTGGGTTTCTAGGGACAGACCCTATATTTTACTTTCCTTATGAATAACAAAGTGACTGCTCCCCACCAATCCTTGAAATGATGTCGGAGGGATAAGGGTGTCATCTGCCACTCCAGCTGTTTCCTGAGGTATTACCATTCCCATCTCATTCCCACAGCCGTGCTCATACTTTTGGGCACTTCTTTGTCATTATGTAGCCTTGGGACAAGGAGTCAACATCCAACTGGCATCTCTCAGCAGTCCTGCTCCACCTCTTGGCAGCTTGCCTTGCAGTGTGATCAGCCAGAGGATAGGGGGTGACCTCTGGCTGTGACACAAGCTGTAAAAGTAACACCCACGTAGTGACAGGTCACATCAGCTTCAAACAGACCCAAGGAGCAGCCCTCGCCTGGGACCAGTCATGCTCTCATTGTGAGGGATGAAAACGGGACCTTACTGAAACCCCAGGACCATACGTGAGCTAAAGTTTCCTGGGAAAATAGTGCGCTGACTTCATGGGTGCTCTGGGGCTGGAGCACACACAGAAAAAAAATTGGTGGGTGCTCAGCACTCACCAGCAGCTCCCCGTGCCCCTACCCCAACCCCCTGCTCCAGCTTGCCTCCGCGTCATCTACAAGCGTGCTGCCGCGTTCTGCTTCTCCCCGTTTCCTTCTAGCGCTTGCGCCATGAAACAGTTGATGCATGGGGCAAGGAGGGAGGGGGGAGGAGGAGGAATGCAGCACGCTGGGGGAAGAGGCGGGGCTGGGACAGGAATTTGGGGAAGGGATCAAATAGGGGCAGGGAGGGGGCGGTGTTAGAGTGGGGACTTTGGGGATGGGGTTGGAATGGGGGTGGGGAGGGGGTGGAGTCAGTACAGGGCCAGAGAAAGTTGGTGTCTATGCGTTGTGTACATCAATAGAGTGACTCTGTCGTGAGTGTGGGAATTAGGCACACACTGTCCCCAAGGGCAGGTTATTCAGTTCATTTCTCTCAAGCCTCCAGTACTAGCCACTGCTAAAAACAGGATACTGGACTAGATGACCACTTATCTGATGGGATTTGGCAAGTCTTATGTTTCCATTAGTCTGCTATAACTGTGCTTGCAATGTGGCCCAATCTGCCTCAGTGGGTTTCACATTGTGGTAGAAGTCTCCCAGTGCACACGAAGAACACTCCCATCCCCTACGGTGATCTCCTCCCTTCTTAGCTCCCCAGTTCCTTTTGAATCAGTGAAGATCTCCCGGGCCCTTGTGCCCCCGCCTGTGCGCCCCCATCCCCTTCCCCGCCTTTGGAGGGTCAAATCTGCATCTGGAACCAAAGGGACTATGTAGCGTTTCACCACAAAAGCCACTCTCCAACTGTGCTGATATGAAGTTACAACTATAGCTGATTGTGGCAGTGGTCCTGGGGCGATTGCTCCGTTCCAGCATCTGAGTCTCGGCACTGGGAGGCACCAGCAGGCATGTCCCAACCTTGCAGTGGGGTCAAAAAGAGAAACTCCAAACTTGCAATCTTAGCCTCTGTCCTAAACAAGATTCCTTCTTTGTTAAGCAATTGCCAACTTTCCATCAATCCCCTCCCAGCCAAGGTCAGGGGTGCTCGCCCAGCACAGCCCAAGCTTGCTATGTGGCGGGGATGGGGAGGAGGACAGGGATTGGGTCTGACATTAAAGCAGCTTTACGCTTTACTTTTTAACCCACCCCAAAGCCCTAGGTCCAAACAACCTTAAGCAGCAGGAGATTGGACCCAGCTCAATCCTGTGTAGCTTGGACTCAGCTCTATTTAGGGCAGAAATCACTATAATTATGGCTGAATGGACCAATGAACAAGCATCTCAGGCCCATACAAAGGGCAGAGCCCTTTCTGAGATGTCCATAAAGGGAACAGAATGCAGGGATTCCCTTAGTACCATCCTCTGCCTTTCTATAGCAACTCCCATCAGTCTTTCAAAGTGCTTTACAAACGTAATTTAAGCTCTGTAGGGCACACGTGGCTGTAGTATCTATGTACCTCACAAACAATAATGGACTAATCTCCACAATGCCCCAAGGTGGTATCCCCATTGAACAAATGGGGAATCGAGGCACAGAAATGTAGACTCAAATTTGCAATCATTTGTCCTCAGTATTTGGGTGCCCGATGTATCCTGCTTAGGATCCAAGATGTTGAGCCCCTTCCATGGTCTTTGGGAGCACTCCGAACTTCTGGAAATCACATCCTGGCTTTCGAAGGCCAAGCACCCAGGAAAATGAGGAACACTCAGTGAGTAGCCGCCTTTGAAAATGCAGATTTAAGTGACTTGTAAGGAACTCTGTGGCAGGGAAGAACTGCAGTCCAGTTCTGCTGGGTCTCAGGCCAGTGTCTGAACCATGGGGCTCTCCTGCCTCTTCCTGGCTCAGTCAATACACATCTTGCAGCGACTACAACCAATGAGGCTGGGGATACATGCACATCTCCTCTACTCCACAGCCCTGATTCACTCCCTGAGCAGGTCCAGCCTGTGCACTGAATGAGGCTGACAGGCAAAAAATAGCATGTGCTCAAATAGTTAATGACGCCTCATCACGCGTATGCACAAAGTGACCAAATGAAGGTTGCACAGCAAGTGTTGCCTGGTATGGCCTATCTTCTGAGTGCTTCCCCTGCCCCCAGCCAGTTGGTTCCTTTTTGGACTCTTATTCTCTTCCCGCAGTTCTCCGCTCCCCACTTCTCAATCTCTCAGCTCACCCCCCCTACTCCCCGGCCCTCCCAACCACTCAGTATCTCTGGCCTAGTTGTATAGTCTCCTTGCCACTGGATTGAGAACAGGCACTACAGCAGCCTCTAGTGGCTGGTAGTGGGAAGTACAGCTCCCCCCCCTCCCCCCCAGAGAGAGAGAGCGACACACAGTGGAAGTGTAAGGATCCCACTATGTCATGCAGAAGTGTGCCAGGGCTTGTGTAAGTGCCACTGGAGACTCATAACAGAAGCTGTGGAGTTTTACCAGTAAGTTTTCCCCCTTCTGTGCATTTGTTTGGCAGAGGAAAATACAGCACGATCCCAATTGTCCAGTGCTCGGACATGGGTGTGCGGGGAGTGGCGATCAAATTCCTTCCTGATCCCTGCACAGGTCAATTCCTGGTCTAAAACATGAAATCCCATTGTCTGCAGTTGGCCATGAAGTTCTTGAACCAAACACTGCAGCAGTGAGGGAGGGCATGACGCCAGACAGTAAAATTGAGGATAAACAAAAGAGAAAAATAGACTGGCTCATTCTCATTGGCTAAACAGAAAAATGCCAAAAGTAAACAGATGGCATAAATGATGAAACATAAATAAAGATTTTCTAATTATTTTGCTAATACTCATCTGAGGGGGTGTTAGTAAAAGTGGAGGGATATTTAGGGGTTTTTTTTTTGTTTTCTTTTTAATTGTTAACCTGAAAGTCTCTTTGTAACATAGATTAGCAAATTAAACTTTGCAACTAACAAGAGCTAGATGGAGCCTGCTTTAAGGAAACTTGTACTATGGACATAGGAACTACAGAGAAGCTTTGGCTAGATTAGCTAGGAAACCAACGTCAGAAATGTGGCATGTCCCGTTGAATTGCACATATGACTTTTCCTGATTGCACTAAAACTCTGGGTCATCCAGGGATTCATAAGTAACAGATCCATGGGGGACAAAGCCCTCAACTGGTCTGCTGAGAAAGAGAAGCAATTGCTTTATGTGATCATCCTGTGTTGGTTTTGTTACAGCAAGTTAGGATGTTTCTGCTTTTGAGGATAGTACTAACCAAAGCCCAGCTTTCGAAAGAGCTGTCTTTCTAATACGTCTCAGCATTAGAGGGCACAGAGGGCTTGCCAATGGATTTCTGAGGAGGAAAAATATTTCAGAGGAGGAGGCAGCAATACTGCAAGCCTGGATCCCTGCTAGCTGAATGGGGCACTCTGACTTGCTCCCTCCCCATTCCAGCCAGCTGGGTTTAATTTTAGAAACACAGAGCTATCTTGGGGCATCTTTTTCCATGGAATGCAAGTCTTTCAGTAAATAAATAACAGCTTTGTTGAGGTGGAATGGCTGCTGAAACCACACTGCGTAACACTCAGCAGTGAGGCAAGCCCTGGTTCGCTTGCATGTGGAACTACTTTATAGAGATACAGTGGCTGGAAGGCCTTTCTTTCCCTCTCCTTTCACAATCCCTGCCTGCCCTTGTCCACACATGCTCCCAAGCGTGTGTTCCTTAAATCCATAAATAACAGAATAACACCCTAGAAGGAGAGAAGTGGAAGATCAGGCCCTCCAGATATGAAAATCCTTGATTCACCTGAGACCTCATGTGTTGGCTCGCTGTTACTGCTGATGTTCTTGCTGTGTCTCATATCCCAGAATGATGCATTCTGGGACATCTCTGGTGGACTATCAAGATTATCCCAGGTAGTTTCTGTGGAATGTCCCTGCTGGTCGGGTGGGTGAGGGCTTTCAGCACATATTCCTGTGCTCGGTTCTGTCTGTGTTTCAATGCACCGAATGTGCCTATCGATGCTTTTGTGTGTGTGTTGACAAATCACAATGCAATCTATCATCTGAGGAATGGGAGCCCCCTTCACCCAGCATGGAGCAAATAGAGGAGCTTTGCAACTCTAGCTTCATCAGATCAGCAGATCAAGTGAATTGCAAAGCATGTGGGTACTTTTAAAGTGCTCAATCAGAGTAAGATCTAGAGATCTCTACCAAGAACACTGCAACCAGGCCTCCTACTTTCAAATCTGGGTCCTGTTAGCAGGGCTGTTCTTAGGATTTATGGTGCCCTAGGCAGGATTATTAAACTGGTGCCCCTGTGCCTGTCTTGCTCTTAGCAACACAGACATAAGCTTACACTACTGGAAAACTTGCCACATGCATGTTGTTAAAACCAGTGTAACTTAATGAAGCACACTGTAGTGCTGATGGACTAGCACTAAAGAAGTAGCACAATACAGAAAAAATTCTGATTTGACAGAATGATGCAAATAATATAATTTTTTTAATTTTTCAAAATTTTATTGGAAATTTCTGTGAAGAGACATTGAAACAAGGATTTGTTTTTAATTAAAAGCAATCTTTCTGGCATTTTTGGCTGCAAAATCAGCCAAAATGTCATCGTATGACAAAGACAAAGTGATGTCTTGTTCGATTGCAAGAACAGCAAGACCAGTCAAGTGTTCCTGACTCCTTGTAGAGCAGAGATTATTTTTAATGAGTTTTAGTTTTGAGAAACTCTGTTCTCCTGATGCTCCTGCTACAGGAATTGTCAGTAGAATACAAGTGGCAACATACAGATTAGGATATATGTCAACAAGTTTGCTGTTATGAATAAACTGTAGTGTCCATCCACAATTTTGTATGTGGCAGCATTGATGACAGTGTACTCAATTCTTCATACAGTTCAAGTCCATTTAAATCAAAATGATCGCCTTGCTTCAGGAGGCTCTCTAGGTCAGGGATCCCCAATGCGGTGCCCGAGGGTACCATGGTGCCCACAGGGGCCTCTCAGTGTACCTGTGTACTGGCCGGCAGACAAACATCCGCCGAAATGCCACCAAAATTCGGCAGCATTTCAGCAGCAACGCCACTTGCTACCGACAAGCAGCATCATCCAGAGGCGTCGCCACTGAAATGCCGCTGAATTTCTGCGGCATTTTGGCGGATGCTCGTCCACCGCCATGGTCCTTCGGCTGACACCCACCAGACCAAAAAGGTTGGGGACCACTGCTCTAGGTTCTTGCACTTTGTCATTAGTTGCTCTTGTTTTCCTATTTCATTGAATTTAGTCCAGCTCAGCCCACCTACCAGCTGAGTGAGTGGAACCCCAGGCCGACAGCGGGTTGAGTGGCTCAAGCAGGATCTGAGCTGCTGGCCTGCTCAGCCCGCTGCCAGCCTGGGGTTCCTTGGGGGTCCCCAGGCCAGCAGTGGGTGCTGAGTGGGGCCAGAGGCTGGGACCCCCCGTGGCAATGGGGCAGCAAGCAGAACCCCAGAGCAGCGGTGGCCTAAGCCGCTCAGCCTGCCGCCACGTGCCATCAAAAATCAGCTTGTGTGCCACCTTTGGCACGTGTGCCGTAAGTTGCCAATCCCTGTGCTATACACTAGTAAGGAGGTAAGCATATTATAGTTGTTGGAGGGCTCTATTTAGCAGTAACAGGGATATAGGAAAGTCAGTCAACATTTTTTGTTTCTCTAATGAAAACTGGTCCACTCTCTTCTCCATACCAAACTTGTCACAAATAATTGTCAACAACTTAATTTTCTGTTTTTGGCTAAGATATTAATTTTTTAAAAAATTGAAATTGAATTTAGGATTGTTAGTAAGCATTTTTGGCGAACAAATTTGTTAAATGACAATCTAAATGGCAACACAGTACTGCTTTCATGCTTGGCTCACCCCCCAGCCTGCTAGTCCAACAGCTGCAGTAGAGGGGGAGATAGGTGGAAAACTGCAGGACCCCAAAATCCACCTCTTTGGGGTCCAGAGTGGCAACAGGTCCGATCACATGCCAATGAGCACCACCACCAGCACCCTGGACCATGGTGAAGTTAGCACAGCATCTGATCTCAGGGACGGGGCACCCATGGGGCCACAGCAGCTCATCCTGCCCTGTACAGCTCCCCCCAGATGAGATGGATCATTGCCAGCCCGGGAGAGAGACGCGCTCCCCAGCTAGAGTGACCAGATCCAGATGTCCTGATTTTATAGGGCCAGTCCTGATATGTGGGCCTTTGTCTTATATGCACCAATTACCCCCACCTAGGGTGACCAGACAGCAAATGTGAAAAATCAGGATGGGGGGTGGGGTGGGGAATAGGAGCCTATATAAGAAAAAGACCCAAAAATCGGGACTGTCCCTATAAAATCGGGACATCTGGCACCCTACATGTGAGTCCCCTTCCCAGAGACCCCAGCAGCCAATCCCCTCCCTCAGACTGTGTGGCATTCGGCTCTCTCTTGGACCCAGCAGCCTTGCTCTTACGTGCTCCACTGCTTCCCATCTGTCCCCCCGGCAGAGCAGTGCCCCCAGACCTAGTGGTGCCCTAGGTGGCTGCCTGTTCTGCCTATGGCTAAGGACGGGCCTGCCTGTTAGCTTGAGTGCCTCATGCCAGATGTTGGGACTGGATGACAGGGGATGGATCACTCGATAATTGCCCTGCTCAGTTCATACTGTCTCAAGTATTTGAGGTTGGCCACTGTTGGAAGACAGGATACTGTGCTAGATGGATCATTGGTCTGACCCAGTATGGCCATTCTTATGTTCTCATCTGATCTTATGTAGTTAAATAACCAATGGGCCAATTCAGCCCTGGAGTAAACTGGTAAAACTCCCATTGACCCGTGGTGGAGCTAGATCAGGGCTGAATTTGGCCCCAAACCTCTATTTACGTGGAATAACACACTGCAGGCTGCATGCTTAGAGTAAGAGAACTTCATGGCTTGCAGGACTTCGACAGCCATGGTTAGACCTCCCTCTGTGCTATTCCTTACAATCAGTCATAGCCACACATCCTAGTCCAACCTGAAGCCAAAGATGAACTGCAGATCTCTTCCATCCCTCTTTCCCTGGTGTGGGGATATGGGAGATGATCATCTGTCACCTAGGCTTTGGGGCCACAATTCTAGATGATTCAGGACAAAGGACAGCAACTGCCTCATGACCAGATGCTTTCCCAGGATGTGGCCCGGCCCTGCTGGTTTCATCCTGTCGTGCAGGATCCTTAGAGAGACTCCTAAAGTTTGCAGTATAGAAAAAGCCACGCAGAAATAAGCAGGTGAGCAAGACTGCTGGCTATTCAATCTGGTCCTGCTGTAGCACTGTATATGTGATCCCCTGCACTGCAGCCACTTGGAAAACACTACCAATGGCTGAGATCTTGCATGTATCTTTACACCCACAGTGGCCTGCACAACAATATATGTCCTTTTCTATGGGACAGGCAGCTCCCAGAGCTGTCATGACACACAGAGAGGTGGTTAGACCATCCTCGCTCATGGCAGCATGATCAAGCCCTGGGAAGAGAGTCCCCAGGGACCTCTAGCATGGTCCAAATGTTTGTGTCTTGACAAATGTCATGCAATGAGTTGCCCTTCATGAAGCAGCTGGGCTGCTTCACATGTCGCTGTTCTCACCTTTTAGTGTGACGATTTCAAACTGGTATCTGAGCTCCCATTGCAAATAAGTTTCCTCTGCTATATCTTTTCTGATAGCCCAGAGCAGGACGGCTGCAAGCTATGAGGCCATTACTGAGCTGGTTTTTAGGGCCTAGCTGCAGCATCCAATCTGAAAAACAGTGCCAGACACCCCTTGGCTTTGCTGGGGGTCTCGTCTTCCCCCTGCTGGCCCCAGCTATGTGCCTCTGGGACGTGCTCATAGAAGGGCAAGAAACAGACCTGACCTCATTCTGCCTTTCGCTTGGCTTCCCGGGCTCCCCTTCCCTTCCCAGGCAACTAGTCTGCCCCTGCCCCCTCCTGCCTCAGTGTAAAGTGTTTGGCTCTGGCTGAGTTGTTTTTCCAAATGTGAGTGACATCTCCACCGTCTCCTCTCTTTTTCCCAGTGGGACTAAGCCAGCGTTGCCCATGTTCCCTGTAAACCCAGAATCACGGAAGCCTTGGCTGCGGCTTGTCTTTTCCACTGAACCCAATTAAGTTTTAGTTTTGGCAGAATGGAGCCTCTCCAACTGCCAGCTGCAATAGGAGAAAACTAGGCTTCCAGGGCAGCAGAAATTATTCCCATCACTCGGCTCTGCTTTAATTTTTGGATTTGGCACAGAGGATGGCCCCAGGAATTGATCTGCACAAGCCCAATTAGCCACACAGAGCTTTAGCATTTCTATACAGCATCACATGCAGGAAGGGAAAGGGCAGATCATTGGAGGAGAGAGAGAGAGAGAGAAAGAGAGAGTGTATGTGTGTGTGCGCGCGCACTTTCTTTAGAAGACGATAACTGAGGCTTGCATTAAAAATAGATTTCTGGAGTTCAGGACAAGAAAGTGGCATTAATGAAACATTAAAACTGCACAGTTGAAATCAGACTGAAGCAAAAGTTGCCTGCCAGGTCCTCAGCTGGTATAAATCTGCACATTGACATCAATGGAGCTATGCTACAATTTACGCAGGCTGAGGGCCTGGCCTATGGCTCCACCGATAACGTTAATTCTGCGGCATTGCACGTGTTGTATATTTGATGGCATATCCTTTTCCAAACAGAATCCTAAATTAAGCCAACTCCCTTACCCCTTTCCACCCAAAAAGCCATGCAGTCAAGGTCCTCCTGGTGTTGGAACCTTAACCTTTGCTTCTCCTGGCTTTGCGTCCTGTCAGTCGTGCGCCCAGAAAGCTGTATTAAGATGTGCTGGAGGGAGTGTTTGTATATGAAGAGGAAAAGAAAGATGTTTCTGGTTGTCCAAGGTATTCGGTACTTATTTACTAACGATGGCTCTGGTGTTAAGTGGGCACCTGGAAATTCGAGGATAATCCCTAGTGGGTATGTGCAGTAAAACATCATCTTTGTTTCCTCTTCCGTTTTACTTTTGCACCATGAATTGTGAAGGAGTAGCATTGCTAACACTATTAATGGCTAGTTCCCTCAAGGGAGCTGAAAAAACTGCTTGTTAAACAGTAGTGAATGAAGCCTCACAAAACTCATAGGGAGCAGGCATTGGCCTCGTGTCACTCATGGGGAAACTGAGGGTGTGTCTACACTGAACACTATGGCTGGGTCCGTGGGATCCAGGTGTGTGGACTCTGTTGCCAAACCTGTGCTTGAGCATCCCCACTGCATTGTAAAAGTGGGATTACAGTTGCTGGACTCAGATATCTCAGCCATGGTAACACTTCCATACAGCACTATGCTGACCTTCCGACTCGGGTTTGTGGCTTGCCCTTAAGGTTCCCAGGTGTCTGGTTTTTTGATTGGAAAGCCTAGTCGAAAAGGTACCTTGGCAGCTCTGGTCAGCACCGACTGGGCTGTTAGAAGTCAGATCGGCAGCGCAGCAGGGCTAAGGCAGCCTCCCTGCCTGCTGTAGCTCCACGTGGTTCCTAGAAGCAGCAGCATGTCCCCTCTCTGGCTCCTACGCAGCCAGGTAACTCTGCACGCTGCCCCTGCAGCTCCTGTGGGCTGTGGTTCCTGGTCAAAGGGAACTGCGAAGCTAGTACTTGGGGTGGGGACAGCATGTGGCACCCCCTGCCCACACTTCCATGCTTCCAGGAGCTGCTTGAGGTAAGTGCTGCCCAGAGCCTGCACCCCGACACCCCCTCCTGTGCCCCCCCTGCCCCAGCTCTGAGGATGAGCCCAGACCCCCTGCACCCTAAATCCCTCATCAGAGCCCTCACCCTCCTGCCCCCCAACCCCCTGCCCCAGTGCAGAGTCCCCTCCCACACCCTGAACCCCTCATTTCTGGCCCCACCCCAGAGCCCATACCCCAACCCCCTGCCTCAGCCCAGAGTCCTCTCCAATACTCTGAATCCCTCGGTTCCACCCTCTAGCCCAGAGTCCGCTCCTGCACCCCAAACCCCTCATCCCTGACCCCACCTGAGATCCTGCACCCCAACCACTGCCTCAGCCCGCAGTCCCCTTCTTCACCCTGAACTCCTCATTTCTGCCAACAGCCCAGCCACCTGAGCCAGCCTATGAAAATGAGTGAGTGAGGGTGGGGAGAGCAAGCATGCATCAGAGGTAAGAGGGATGGAGTGGGGGCGGGGCCTCAGGAGGGGTGGGACGGGGGCGGGACAAGGGAGTTCAGTTTTGTGCGACTAGAAAGTTGGCAACCCTGCCTGACCTGTGTCCACACAACAAAATGACAGGGCTTGGACCTGAGTCACAGTGAGACTCGAGCTGTTAACCACCCCCTGAGCAGGGTCCTAGGACCAGGGTCCTGAGTGTTTGCTGACCTGAATCAGACTAATTTGTATGTGGGCAGAAGGGGGGCTTGGGCTCAAACCTGACTCAGAGTCCAGGCTTATTGTGCAGTATAGACATACCCAGAGCTCCAGTGAAATTAGGTGATTTGACTAGGGCCATGCAGAATGTCAGTGTCAACATAGAGCCAGAATGTGAATCCAGATCTAAGTCCCAGTCATATGTTTGATCAATTTCCTGCTCTAGCTTATGTTAAGGTTTTATTGAGATCACACAAGAGCATCCTACAAGTACTAATGCCTCAAAACTCCAGTAGGTGGTGGTCTATCACTTACTCCAAACACCATGCTAGTGCAATTATAATCACCCTGTATCATTATCTGCTTTCTGCCCAGGTCCTCAGGGTAGCTTGTGCACACATCACTGAACTGAACTGTTTTAAATGTGGCGCTGCCAGCAGTGAGGGACAAATGGAGGTAGAGTTGGCCAGCTGCTCATCTCAGTCACAGGCAGTAAGATGAGAAGTCTGCCTTGGTAGGTATAGTGCATACATAACTCACCAGTTCAATCAAACCCCTTTGCTGTCCCAGCCCTCTGCCTCTATCTAGGGCAGAGATTGCCAGCTATGTCGTGGGTTTGCAGTGTGACAATGATAGATGCACCAAATCCACTTTCGTGGGTGACCTAAGTCCAGGCTTTGAACTAGAGTCTCCAGAAGTGGAAGGTTAGTGCTGTAGCCTACTGCAACCAGTAATTCCTCCAGCTATTTTTATGTTCACTGAAACCTTAAGCCTCTCTTGGAACAAGGTCCTGTTAAGTGGAGCGAAGCAAAACTGTTTCCATTTAACTAATTAGCAAGCCTATTTCCTGGCCAAAATGCACACATCTGCAGCAGTTTCAAAACTGTCACAAGCCTGCATTACCACCGCTGAGTCAGACAAAGGGAGCCACAAGCTAGTTAAAGGCCAGTGGTGGGGTGGGGAGGAAGAACCAGATTCTGTTCTTAGTTAAAACCAAATCTGGAGTGAGACTTCATTGTCTGAAGTGGAGTTACCCCAGACTTGCACTGGTGTGATGGAGAGTGGAATTTTGCCCTAAATGGCTTTTCAGAGCCAAGATTTTCAAAAGGTATTAGTGATTGTGGAGGCTCAGCTTGAGCTATCTAAAAGAGGCATTATTTTGGGGGGAGACGCAGAGGGGGAGATCTCTACTCTAAAAGTCAGGCCTCTTTAAGGCGTCTCAAATTAGGTACCTACAAACAATAGCCACTGATGAAAATCTTGGCCAGTGATTTATAGCTCTAAATGTCCATGTCAGCGTCCAGCTGGGAATGGTGGCTAGCTGGTTACCTGCCCCAAAGGACGAAGGCTCAATGAGTCCTGAACAGAGAATATCACACAATGTGAAACAGCAAAGACAAGCTAGGGGAAAGTATGCTAGGGGACACCAGAGGCAATGCCACAAATCTTTTCCCATTACCTGTGTCCACAGAAACATGGGTTACGAGGGGTGCCACAATTCACCCATTCAGTGAGACTTAAGTGGCATGAAAAGCTAAATGTTGCTGAGGTGTCAGGGGGCTTGTGGGGGAGTCAGACCCCTCAAGGTTCTATGGTATGGCCTAGCTAGGATAGGAACACACATTTTGGGGGCAGCTGGAGGGGGGTGACGCTGTGTCAATCTGTCAGCCTGTCAGAAACCTGGTCTTGGCTCATGAAGATTTCAGAAACATTTGTAAAAGGCCAACAGAGAAGGTGTTAGATTGACTGTAAAAGCCTCAAAATTCTGGGAGAATTATGGGTACCAGAGGGCAGGAGAAGCCATAATCACGAGACTTCCATACCTGCATTTCTGAATTTTACTCTGTAGTCCTCTTTTTGCTCCTTCTTAAGTTCACTCAAGGTGTGAGAATTGCCTCCTTCACAGAGCACCTTCTGCAGGAGGAGCATTTAGGAGTAAAACTGTGGAATTCCCCTCATTACATTTCCCCCAAGCCATTCTTGTGAGGGGGAGGAGGCAAAGAAGAGTCCCCTCCCGCTCCCCCCACACCAGCAGGTGCACAACCCTCATATGCTCCACAGATCACCAACCATCTGCTGGTGGCACTGGACCATTTGTGTGGAGGCTTTGCCTCTTTGCACCAGCGCTGGGGCCCCAGCCTTCAGGCAATGTGGCTTGGATGAAGATGGTCTCAGAACACCCTCGGGGGAAGTTTCCTAGCAGAGGAGTTCAGTGCAGAAGTTCCTACATCCTGAGGCTGTATTAACATTTGGGTGGACTTGTTGCTGGTGGCCCAGATGACAATGTGCACCTCTTCTGCCCTAGCTGCAGATTCTGAGGGGGTGTGGGGGGGGGGGGCTCTCTATGGTCTAGGGCAGTGGTGGGTAAGATCCCTTCATGGGACTCTTCCGTTTACATATTTATCCTAGGGGAGTGATGGGGCATCTCTAGCAGTAAGCTTTGACTGGCTTTTCCCTTCACACACTCAGTATCCTTATTTCTATTCAGGCCAAGTTGCAATCACTTTGTGTTGGATGCTGAGACCAAGGCAGTTTGGGGTTTACTAGCTTCATTTAAGGCCAGGAACTTCACTCAGCCATTTGTTTCAGCCCTATCCTTTGTATGCCAGCAGGTCATTAATCAGCAGAGGAGGAAGGAGACTGCATGCACTGGGATCAGAAGAGAAAGGAGACTAGGGGAGAGACAGCAGGTGTTTACCATTGTGAATTTAGTGCAGCTACAAAGGTGACAGAGGGCCAGCTCTGGAGCTTGAAATCCTGTATTATCCCCCTCTGTGCAAAATCCCCATTGCCCTGCTGTGGATGGGACTCTGCTAAGCATCATCCCCTACTTTGGTCAACTTGATCCTGAGCCTCTCTTCTGAGACTGAGATGGATATTTTTAGCATGATTTGTAAGGGCGATTGCTCTCATATGAGGCACCTGTGTATGTGGAAATGGACTAAGGCCAAACTTGCTTCACATTGGGCCCCCAAAACTACATAGCAATGATTTTTGAAACTATGGCTCCAGGGTGCATTATCAGTGAGCTGGAAGTGAATGGATCTCTCTCTCTTTCCCATAACTTTCTCTACCTGACAAGGTGCTGAGTCAAGGCTCTATTCCCCATGCATGCAGGACTTGCACATATAACTCACCAAAATCTGTAAGTTACTCACTTAATGTGGCTCCTTGTTTTCAAGCAGAACATCTCTTCCTTGCTTCTGGGGCAGTGTGGATGGAAAAATGAACAAGGTGGAAGGCAGATCAATCTCTTTTGAACAGCAAATAGGAGGTTTAGGTAGGGTCTCTGTGCCAAACCTGTTAACACAGCCAGTTATTGACACAGAATCACTTTAACTGAGTAGGAGGAGCGCCACATTACTGAGCAGGAACAGGTAATGAGAACAGGGTGAGAATATGGAATGGTAACTGTGCAGCAGAACCCCAGCTACTAGCCAAGACTCAATGGGTGAGTATAACAGACAGACTGTGGGCAAGGAAGGATGGAAGAAGTGAAATGATGAATGACTGAGGTTATAGTGCTAAGGTTATGTGATGCTCAGTTTTGGCACATCCACTTAGACCTGGCTCAATTCTAAAGATTTTTGTAAATTGACATTTTCTTTTAAGCATCACCCAAGTAAGTTATATGGAGAAATTATCCATCTCCCCCCATAGAAGGAATCACTGGCGATCACTGTCTGTCCATTGTACTAACTTGTAACGTGGCACGGGGCCAAACTCGACCTGTTGAGCTAGAGAAAATTCAGAAGAGGCTGCTTCTCCTGAAGAGAGACCCCCTCACTGAAAACTTTAAAAGGGAGTTTAAGCTTAAACACTGACAATGTTTGTTCAAAAATAAACCTACACAAAGAGGCTCATTTCCATTTCTATTTAGTCTTTATTAAAAAATGTATTGGAGCAAAATAAGCCTCTAAAATACTGACCTAGTTTACTTGTGCGTAATTGAGAACACACTTTGTGTGTTGGAGCAGGGGTACAAACACACGCACACTATTATCCAGTGCCTTTTGGCAACACATTCTCATAAAATAAATGGACGCTCATGCTTAATTAATTCAACATCTTATCTATATCAGAATAACTGCATAGTTCAAAGGCTTGGTTATGTAACAAGAAAATGTTATGGCACCAACACAGAGCTAAACTGTCAATTTGCCCCAACTATTCAGATAACCTTACAATCCCCACTTCCTCCTTATCCTAAATACAGGAATTATAGTGAAATTCAAAGTCTCTGTGGGGGTCCTGGCTTGTTAAATCAACTAGTGCACCATAGCAGATTTTCAGAAGCCGAGGAGCCACGTGTCCAAATGCACCATTATCTCTAGTTTAAACCTTCTTCTCTCACTGAATACAACTCATTGTTCCTCAACCCCTTGAATCAGGACAGGTGGTTGTTTTTAAAACCTCATGCAACAGGCTGTACTTTTTTTTTTTTTAAAGATGTAAATGTAGGTGGATAAAAAGTGCTTATGAAAGTAAGAGTCAACTTGCCTACAGCAAGCTAGGCAAAGGCAGAGTGCAGGTAGGTGTCCTTTCCCTATTTAGCTCAGTCAATTCGCTTCAGTCCTGACATGTAGAAACCGCTCTACTTGGTTTTAAGGTTGCCTATCACCATGGTATCTAAGGTGAGATCCTCCTAGGATTTCAGCACCCAACTGCTACTGATGTCTGTGGGAGTTAGGTGCCTACATTCTTTTGAGGATCAGGGCTGAAGTGTGGTAACTTAGCTTCCAAGCCTGACTCCCCTCCTCCCCCAGCTCTGCAAGAGGGATTGCAGAGGGAATCTTCTGTGCATTAACCAATATTCTTCTTAAACTAGCAGAGCTTCTCTGCCATGATGGCAAGTAATCAGTATGGTCTGATGTGATAATAGGACCTTGTGTGCAGAATTATAGTATTTGAGCACTCAGAGTGTGTTTGTATCTTTTCATTGCCTCAGTGCAGGATAGAAGAGCTCTTAGTCACATCTCATAGTAACTGTAAGAAAACCAAACAGACTAAGTACCTGAAACGCTTTTTGATAAACGATGCCTTTCCTGTTGTATGGCAGGGATTGGTAACCTTTGGCACACAGCCCATCAGGGAAATCCACTGGTGGGCCGAGACAGTTTGTTTACCTGCAGCGGCCGCAGGTTTGGCCGGTGACATCTCCCACTAGCCGCAGTTTGCTGTTCCAGGCCACTGGGGACTGCGGGAAGCGATGCGGTGCAGGTCGAGGAAGCTTTGTTGCTAATATTGGCCAGTGGTTCTCTACAAGGAAGACTTTTCCCCTTCATGTAGGCGTGTGGGCTCGAGAGAAGCAGGAAAGGAACTAGCCAGGAATTCAGCACCCACGCAGTAGCTGAAACCCAGTGCAACCTGTAAGGGTCTAGCTACATGGGGAACAAGCATCCTAGCCCAGGTCTACAGCCTCATGCTAGTGCACTAAAACTAGCTGTGCGGACATCGCTTTGATGTTGCGACTTGGACTGGAGGTCAGGCTCTCAAATGTACCTCAGGTTAGAGCCTCCAAATTCCAACCTGAGCTGCAATGGCTACACAGCAATTTTTAGCCCACTAACACCAGTCTGTTGAGCCACATGGGGAGGCTCACTCCCAGGTGCAGTGTAGACATACCCCTGAAGTACTTAGACTCCCAATTCATCAGTGACCACTTCTCTCTCATAGCTATGTAACTTATCTACCATTAAGGTGTGTTCAGGTAGAATATTCAGAGAGGTGCTAATTTAATTAATCTTTAAAATGAAAGGTCTGATCAATATAAACTGTACCAACAATAATCGTCAATCATAAGGCAAAGGAAAGAATTCTTTCAAGTAACTTGAAAGCTCTAGTTTAATAGGAAAGCAAGGTTAATAAAGCTGGTTTTAAAACTTCCTCTGTTGTGTGTATCAAAGGGGGCGGCAGCACTGGTATTTAAAGGACAGGAAACTTAAGCCATAGGAGCACACCATAAATTAAAGTTAGGGGTTCCTGGTCTTTGAGGTTTAGGTAAAGCTTTCAGGTTACTGTTTAAAACCAAAATACAGCAGTGGTGAGCAAGTTAAAATAAAGAGGGGTTAAAAGTATTTAGGGTAGGGTGTTTTTAAAACAACCTGTTACTGTTGAAGTATTCCTCACACAGGACTGTATGATTTCATTTTTAAACACAAGGTTTATAAGCAAAAAGGCTTTGGTCTGCCAAGATCTGAATTAGGGACTTCTGTGCATCTTTCCAGCCATAGCACAGGGTGGCACTAGCCTCTAAGATGGCAGAGAGAGCTGGAATCCCTGCTCTGCTGTAGGTGTTTGATCTCAACTGTAGCAGGAGAAACTCTCAAAACTTAAGTTCAAGATTCTAAAGGGAGAATTGTTTTTCAATTTAGACTGACAAATCAGTATATTTTACTGTCTATTCCCCTCCACTCCAATAAACATGCAAAATTAACTCCTGCTTTTGCAGATCATCCTTTGCAAGGTGACTGTTTCAAGTGCTGAGTGTAACCAACGCTAAATGTTTAAAAAGCATTACATGTGCCAGCCCCCTTGCCCAGGGTTCTCTGTTTGCCCAGTGGCTTAGAGCTTTTAGGATGAATGAAGGTCAAAGTTCAAAGTTTTCCTAGTTCTCCTCATGGCAGAGAAACTTTCCTTTTTAAAAAAAGCAGAAGTCCTTGTCTAGCCACATGCCTCAAGAGGTTCAGGCTTTAACAACCAAAAAAGCATAAGACTCTGCAACATCAAGGACTTCATTTTTAGAAGACTGATTTTTCAGACTTTAAGTGCCTATTCCAATTTCCCCTCTCCTGGGTTGCTTTGACAAATATTGAAGGATTTCCTCCCCTTTCCTGGAGCAGAGTCAACACAGCAAAGGGATGTTTATAACCCTGTTTGCCAAAAGAATCACTGAGTTCAGCAACAGCAGCATTATTGATGGAAGAGTTAGCTCAGGCTTCCTCTGCTGGCTGGATGCAAAGTCTATAGAAGAAGCAAGCATCAGACTAGGTTATCCCATGACATGCCCTTAGCAGGGGTTACAAACAGTCACGACAGGCAGGTGGATTAAAAAAAATAAATCAGAATCTGCTGGAGCTCAGGGGGAAATCTCAGCTGGATTTCAAGTCCCAGAAATTAAGGGCCTGATTCTGCTAATGTTTTGAGGAGTTCTGGCCCTGACTTCTCTAAGGAGCAGAATGAGGCCCTTAGGTACAGCCCATAAACATGCTAGAGTACAAAAACATACAAAGTAGTTTAAACTGAGTCAATTATTTGATAGCCCATACTGGCTCTTTGGGGAAGCCTGTCATGGCTACCCAGTTTTGGTCATGCTTCCTGCTGGCTGCTCTGGAGTGGGGGTAACACAGTAAGCTTTGATGTTCCTCTGCAGGCCATCGCTTCAAGACCCTGCAAGGAAGGAGGCCTATTGCCTTGTGGGAAGTGGCTTTGATGGACTGAGTGATTCAGAATGCGCCTGTGAGCATGCAGGGACATCAAATGAGTTGGTTATAATGGCAGGCATGAGTGAACTACAGCAATGCAGTTCAAGGCGTGCAAATTACAGTTCCCACTACCCCAGTAGCCCTCTGTATTCAGCATCATGCCCCTCAGTGAAATCAGGACTAGGCATAGGCTATTTGGTATCAACCAACCAACATCTAATTTTCCATTCATGGACAAGCTCCCATCCCCTTGCTGTGGTACTGATTAGACCCATTTAGGACCCAAGCAGTTGTGAGGTGTGTGACTAGGTGACTTTGAGCTGAATAATTCCAGCTGATGGGCCTCTGTCCATTATTAAAATCTTTGCTCAATGGCCAGGACTCTAGAATGACTCCCCATTGTCTCCTTCTGAAGTTTCTTCCTAGTTTAAGTTTGGGGAGAAAGGAGCAATTCTCAAGCCACAGTCATTGATCAAAGATACAATTAACTCCTCCTCCTTTTGTTCCTTTGCCAAGTGAATTCAGTACTCATGAAGAGTGCCTGACTAAGCACTGGATGGGTTACAGCAGCAAGAGCAGCTTCCCTGGCACCACTGGGCTGAAGGGACTCAGTTTTGACCCATGGCCCCTCTGCTGAGGTTACTGGCAAGGGTGCTAAGTTTCATGGTGTATGCAGGCAGAGATCTGTCCAGTGGGAGTTGAATTGAGGAGCACACAGCAGTGAGATGGCCTGGCCGGTCAGAGACTCAGTCACATTCTTTTATAGGATACCTGCTGCTGCTTCCTTAGCCTGACTGCAGATATGGCACCAAAGCAGCCAGCACCCTCAGTGCCCGCATGGGGATGCTCCTGCTAAGTGCTAACCTCGCTGGAAGTCTCCCCTCTGCCCTCCCGTCTTGCTCACCAACTTCACCTCTTCGATGACTATGTCGTGAGTGACTGCTTTGCACATGTCATACACAGTCAGGGCAGCAAGGCTAGCGGCCGTCAGCGCTTCCATCTCCACGCCTGTCTTACCCTGGCTGTGGCAGAGCGCCTGGATCACCACAGCCCATCTGCTCTCGTCCAGGCTCAGAGAGACGACCACATGGCTCAGAGGGATGTTGTGGCACAGGGGGATCAGCTGGCTGGTCAGTTTGGCTCCCTGAATCCCTGCGATCTGGGCTACTGCCAGCACATCTCCTTTCTTCAGCTGGTTCTGCCGCACCATCCCAAATGCCTTCTCACCCAGGCGAACCACAGCACTGGCAACAGCAGTCCTTTCAGAATCAGGCTTCTTTCCAACATCTACCATGGCCGCCCGCCCCTCTTGGTCAATGTGAGTCAGGCTGCTGGAGGGACCCCGTTCACTGACACACAAGCCAGAACCTATGGCTTTGGAGTGAGATCCTGGGCCCTTTTCTTCTGACTGGTTTCCAGCCGCAGTCCCTGAGTGACTGTCCACAGCTGTGTGGCTGGTGTGGTGAATGGAAGGACTTCCTGTCCTAAGGCACTGTGTGTCCGAGCTAGAGCTCAAATTCTTTCGGAAGATGCAAACGCTGTGCGCCTCAGCCTGCAGAATTTCTGCTGCAAGCTGCTGTTGCTCTGAGCGAGATCCTGGCAAGGCATGCTGTCCTGTAAACACATTTTTCTTAAATGCTTTTCCCATTTGCTTGGATAAACTTGCTCTTGGCGTTAGCCAGTGGCCGGGTCTGTGGCCCCATTGCTTTGAACTTGGAGAATTCTGCACGGCATCTTGCAGTAGTGGGGTCGACTTCAATGCTGCCTCTGAAGAGGAGGATAAATAGAGATGAGACACAAGCTACTGCTACTAATTTGAAGGATAAGCTAAAATATATCTGAACTAGGATGCAGTCAGAACACTGCTCCCACTGCTTGAGAACAAGAAGCCGAGGAATTACCTGGACTTCATCTTTGGAAAAAAATAATTGGGGGAGGGGGCAGGGTCTACTGCCTCCTTCTTGTGACAGGGTGATTAAAAACGTCTTCCTCAACAAATAAGAATGCCAGGCTCATTTTTAAAAACACAATTTTTTTTCCACTTCCCTCTTTGCACTTTCCTGCCCTCCAGCTCTGGCTGCCGCTCTCACCTTTTCCAGCACGCTATTTAAAGTAGGATCATTTCACTTTCCTGGTTTCTGCTCCTCGCTGCAGCCCTGGAGGTCAGCTGGGCCGACAAGCACCAGCTGCATTGCCTGCAAGTTCTGAGACAGGCTCCACGCTGGGAACCTCCCTCAGTGCTGCCAGTTCTTACCGAGTTAATGATGATCCAGACTAACACGGCTACCCCTCTGATACGAGTTAATGATGTGCATGGCAGTTGAGGCTTAGTCACTGGGAGCTCAGATTCCCTCATTGACACCCACTTCCTCTGCCCTGGCCAGGACCTCTGCCAGCTTAATTTGGATCTTCATTTAAATCCACTGGGATGTATCCCTTCTTGCCCCTCACACTAATCCCCCAACTTTGGCATTTCTACAGCATCCACTGCCAAGCACCATGACAGAAGGAGCCTGTTACATACACAATGGAAGTGATTTACTTTATAATTCAAAGACGCAAGTAGTGGCAACCTGCTTTTTAAAAAGGAGATCTCCCCTATGCTCTTCACTATTCCTTTAAGCAATACAGAGGCTCAGGAGAGGTTTAGTGGATCACAGATCAGCAAACCCCTTCTGTAGCCCCTTGAAGCGGGACTCCTTTGGGAAACAGCAAGTTCAAGAGCTGTTCACAGAGGAGTCAGAGCAGCTCTCATGAGTGACACACACCGTGCTTTATTTTTCCCCAAGGGAAAAGCAAGGTCCCTACCTGCTTTACTACTTTCTGATAAGAGTCCCAAGCCCAGCCCACATTGCAAACAGCCCCTCACCACACTGTACTGGGTCTATTGCCTTGGATTAGCAAAACCTTCGAACGGAAGATTCGTGTCTATTTAACCTCTTCCCTGCTAAACTCAACAGCCTTGCCATTCTGCTAGCTCCGGGAGCGACACTCTGAGCATCTTGGTTCAGAGCTAGAATTTAACTGTCTTTAGCTTTTAATCACGACAAGGGGCTAACTTCAGCTATGGAGAAAGCAGAGGCAGCTCCCCTCTCACATTAGGGCTGAATTTGTTTGTACATCTGTGGTGTCACCGAGTGAGGGAGCGGCTTAAAGAAAGATTCTAACAGGTAATTAACTAGGAGTGGCAGGGGTCACCAAGAACTCATTCACTAGCACTAATCCGATTTTAAGAGAGAAACCTCATGAAATGGGATCTACCGGCTGCAGCCCATCTTGTAATGGACACTACACTAACGGTGCAACAGTGCAGAGACAATCTTGTTTTCATATAGGTCTTGGGGCATCTTGAACCTTCATTTAAAAAAAAAATCAAGAATGTAAGGTAAGTGAGACCTTCAGTCCCCTTGCTGGCCTCAGCTCTGCAGGACTGAAGGTAAACTCATGCAGAGTGCCTGAACTGGGGCGGGGAGGCTGGGCTGTAAGTTAAGAGCTCAGTACCACAGGACTGAAGCTGCTCAGCGGTGGAGCATCAGTTAGTACAATTGGGAGGCACGTAAAACTTCTGTTTAACTGACAGTAGACGAGTTCAGAAGACGAGAGTAAGTGCGATGAGGCACGCTGCAGTCATGCACTTTAGGGATGCAGCACAAGCTGCCTCTTTTATACAAGTTTCCTTTAAATCCCACACAATGGTACCTCTGTCCTCATACACATTGTTCACGTAACACAAAAAGGCAGAGCAAGACCATGAACTTTCATGCCTATGATGGGTACAATGCACTAGTAACTTTCTACTGCTGTAGATCAGCAGTGTTTTGCTTGTACCTTATTAGTGAATCTGCAAAGCTAAACTTGGTTTCAGCACTGAAAAATTTCCAACTGACAGATAAGAGAATGAATAAGGACTCTCCCATCACGAAGGTGAAGCTGGGAGGAGAACAGCCTCTTCTTAATATTTCTATTAAGGAAAATAGTCATGGGACAGACCAAATTAAATAAAAGGGTGTCAAGGCTTAGGTAATTCAGAAAAGAAGATGGGTTTAGCTTCTTAGGCCAGCAAGAGAGATTAATCATTTCCATTGCATTAGGTCTGGTTAAATGAATTCCATGTTCTCTCTACCTCCTGTCTGTTTGCACACTAGCTTTAATTGAACCCTGCAATTAAACACACAAATTAGGAAATCCCCCAATCTGCTTTCCATCTGTACCCATGGTCTGCACATCACATTGTGTCATCCTTGACTCAGCTCCGGTCCTAGAGACTGTACTGTTTATGCACAGAATGCCAGTGGTTACTTCTCAAGATGGGGAAGAACAGGACAGACTTCTGCTATCATTGCATGTAACCAGACTGCTATTCCAAAAGAAGCTGGATAAATCCCATCTCTGCATCCAGACCTCCCACCCTTCCTCCTCCAAATGCTATTTTAAAATTAAAAAGAAGCCCCATAGATAGCTTAATAAATGACAGTGGATGGGGGTCTAGTTTGGGAGGGAAAATAGTTTACTTTTCATCCCATTCGAAAACCCAGCTCACCCTTATTTTGCAGCCTGTGAGATTGCTTTTTCTGGAATGTAGTAGAGCAACTCTGGCAACAAAGCCAAAGAACCAAGCAAACCAGGAATTGCCTGCACAGTTCAAGTTGTTCACCTACAAACGCCATATGGCAGAAGAAGCATGGTATCAAAGATATGAGAATTGGAAGAATTTTAAAACCTTTCTTCCAAGAGAAGGGCAAAAAAAATGTAAAAGCAAAAGCCCATATTAATACGACACTCCGCAGAATCCAGTTGCAGAGTGACCGAGTGGAGTTTACTAGAGTACTGATTAAAGGAACAGGTATTGCAAAAACAGCCGCAGTGGAGATTTGCAATTCTAAGGAATGTTACCTTCCCAACGATACAGTTGCCTGTTCCCAGTCTAGGTACTTGTACTTGCCCATTCTGGCCAGCTTTGAGTTACCAAGTTATAACCACAACATGCATAATAGCTGATTTACTGCTTCGCTTAGAAAAGAAGAAGTGGGCTTGAAATAAAATGTTTTCCCCCTTGATATATCAGAGCTTCTTAGCAAGGAGTAATGATACTTAGAGCACCTTCCATCCAAGGATCTTAAAATGCTTTTACAAATATTCATTAAGTAATCCACTCAACATCTTTCCACCCCTTCCTTATAAATGGAGGGAGATACAGGCACGGAAAAGGCAAACGTACATGGCCAGTGTCACATAAAAATCAGTAACAGCAATGAATAAAACCCAGGAGACTCAGTTCTTTATTCTGACCACTAGACTATTTCATTAGAGGAGTAAGTGGTTTGAAATCTGTTCTCTCTCTCTCCCACGCCCCCTTCTGAATTAGAGCTGATTTGTCATTGTGACAATGCCAGAGAACTCTGGGGCAAGCATTCTAGCCAAGGGTGGGTTTGAAAATACTGCCCCTGGGAAGACAAGGGAAAAAAATAATAATAATGCACTCTTGTTGGTCCCCCCCCCCCAAGCTTTAGTCCAAGGCATTAGGGATTCAGACACTATGGACAAGGCCGGTGCTTCCATTTAGGCGACGTTGGTGGTCACCTAGGGTGCCAGGATTTTGGAGGGCAGCAATTCGGCGGCGGGGGGTCCTTCCGCGCTCTGGGTCGTCGTCATCAATTCTGTGGCGGGTCCTTCACTTGCTCCAGGACCCGCCGCCAAAGTGCCCCGAGGACCAGGAGCGCGGAAGGACTCCCCCGCCGCAGAATTGCCGCCAACGACCGGGAGCGAGGAAGGACCCCCTTCTAGGGCACCAAAAACCCTGGCGCCGCTCCTGACTATGGATAGGGGTGCTATATAAGTACCCAACAGCCACTAGGCTGCAATTAGTAAGTGGTATTCTCACCCCATGGTTTATGCAAGTGAGTCCTCACACTATTAATTCAATTAAATGCCAGGTTTTTTAAACCCACTTGTCTAGATTCAGGGGACATGGGCGGTGAGGTGAAGCAGCAAGATTTTCCTTTGGTAGCTATGCCACAATGCCTGAGAGCAGGGACCCCAGTAGTGTGTCACCATCAAGGAATTCTACTCCAGCAACAGAGTGAAGCCTGCATCCTTTAAGTTTAATGTTTATGCTGCAATTTGTTCAAGGTACCAAAATCTCAGCCAGATCCTGCTTTATAAGAAACACCCAGAAGTGCTGTAGTATCATTGTCCTGGTCTTGCTTAATGCAAAGGAAGCAAACAAGAGACATAGCGGCAAAGGCCTTAACACGCAACTTTGAAAGCCTAACACATTTTTTAAAAGTTCAAAATGGAAATGGATGACAGCCATATAAATGACCCATTCCACATATGGCAGGATGACAGGCTGAAGTTAATGGATGAGTCACCAATTCCCTCCCCCTACGCCCCTGTTTTCGTTGATAGACTTAAAAATGACCACATTTTTTAAAATCAGTTCATCTCTGCCCAAAGCAAAATAGAAATATATGCAGCTTAGGAAACAACAACAACCACCACCACCCCCCGACCATTTCCACTCCCCAGAGATGTAAACCTAATAAAACCATGGTGTGTGTATTACGTACTGATTTGTCACCCACCGATCAGGATCATTGGCCGGTTCTTCATCTGGGAAATGTTAAACATGCCTAGAAATAAAATAATGTACATGTAAAAATTACTAGTGTTTTTTTAAACACACATTTTAAGTCATTTGTTTTCTTCTTCTATTTTCTTCTGCTGTCCCCCACCCCATCATTCCTAACCCACACACTAGAAAAAGGAGAGCCCCCCAAATTAATAAGAAAATACTGAGTAACTCAGTAAAACGTAAAACATGGTCTGAGGACAACATGCAAGTGCCCAAGTACAGAGCTGCCATCCTACAGTGGAGCCTTTTCCCAGAAAGTCTCCTATAACCAGAGACTTACTCTCTGCATGTTACAGCAGTCATATAATTCAGGCTGACCGGAGAAGGATGGTCCAGTGGTTACAGCACTAGCCTAGGACTTGGGATACCAAGGTTCGATTCCCTGCTCTGCCACTTCCTGTGTTATGTGAGCAAATCACATAGGCTCTCAGTGCCTCAATTCCCCATCTATAAACATGAGGATAATAGTATTTCTATGGCCTCTGAAGGTTTGCAACAACAACTATATTAAAAGAGATTGTGAGACACTCAGTTACTATGGCAACAGGGGCCATTTTTAAGTACCTTAGACATACTGTCATATTTCAGCAGCAGCAATGGTATTTCACCATATAGGTAAATAGGTTACACAGCACTGTATCCCTCTCAATACACCTGTATACCTTCCAGTACAAGGCAGGCTAATACCAAGAGACCTCAGGATTGGTGGTACGGGGACTAATGATCTGGAGGCAGCAGGGAACACTGAGTTGGCATATGCTGATGACTTCAAATTGTTGTGAGTAGTAAAAAAAAAAAAAGAAGCTAGGGAAAGAATCCAGATGGACGTACAGTTTAGATTAACTGGACAGCATGGTGGCAGACCCAATTGTGTTTGGGTAAGAGTTGTGCACAGTGAAAATTAGTCTACGCACATATACTGAGGAGTGCTGAACATGTCAGGTTTCTCCCAGGACATGAAGATGTCTGCTTAGTGCAGAGAAGCAGCAGGGTAAGAAAAGCATCAGAGCATCTAGGGACTGGAATGACAAATTGAAAAAACCTGGATTTACCCCCTCATTTGAGAGCGTGCACTCAGTTTTGGTCACCTGACCTGCAGATAGATTTACTAGGTCCAGAGAAGGATAATGACAACAGTTAGGGATTTCAAAGAGAACTAAAGAGCCACTCAGTAAAACTAATGGCAAGTGTACTTAGAACAAAAAGGGAAATACTTCCTCGCAGAATGGAGTCAGTGTCTAGAATTCACTGCGCAGGCGGTCAGAGTTCCATTTGGTAGCTGAATTTTTAAAGGCAGCTGGACAAGATTTGTGAATAAAATCATTTGCAAGTATGCCAGCTGAGAGAAGAATCATCCAGTCTCCAGCATCAGGGTGTAAATGCATCACAACGGGGGTGATGGAACCATTCCCTATCCCCAGGGCAGTGCTGCAGAACCAGCTGTGTCTTAGTAGTTTCTCTCAGCTTGCTCTGAAGAATCAGTACTGGTCACAGTCAGAAACAAGAGCTTGGACTAGATGGATCAGCAGCCTAGCTCTGGTACTTGTGGTCTTCATTTAACTCTAATGAGAAAATGTGGATCTCTCAGAATGCTGCAAAGTGGAAAGGCAGGCAAGGGAAAAGGTTTGCATACATAATAACAACAAGAAAGTAAGTTGACTGAAAATTACAGGGTCGCCACTAGGGATGGTAATAACCAGACAGGAGAAGGGCTGGAGATAAAAGCTGCCAGAGGCAGAAAGTGGTTCTCCTGAACTAAGGCTGAAGGCAGGAGAACAGCAAGAGAGGTTGCTGGCTGACCTCCCCAAGTTAGAGAGCTGAAGGCAGGAGCAGCAGCAGAGGGCTGCTGGCTCTGAGCCAAGGGCCACAGAGGACCGAAGGAGAGGAGAGCAGCAGATGGCTTTAGTCACTGGACTCTGAGGAACACTGAGAGGGCCAGAGGGAGTGAGGGATGCTCCCCTGGCAAGGCTGCATGGAGAGGGCATGGGACTGCCTGCTGGGAAGAGCAGGAGTGCACCCCAGAAGGAAGTGTTGGGGTGCCTGCCCTACCAGAGGGACTGACAAGGACTGATAAGTAGCCTAGCTGTGACAGAAGACTAGGGTGACCAGATTTCCCGATTTTATAGGGACAGTCCCGATATTTGGGTCTTTTTCTTATATAGGCTCCTATTACTCACCACCTCGTCCCGATTTTTCATATTTGCTGTCTGGTCACCCTATAGAAGACGGTGAGGTATTGTGCGAACAAAGAATGAGTGCACTGGAGTGATACGGATTGTGTTTTGGGACTACTGTTATGAACTACGTTGTAATCTACTGGTCCCAAGCAGAGGTGTTTAAGTAGAGCCTGAAGTGGAGGAGTTTGGATCACTCAAAAGGAAAACTGAGGTGAGGGGCCACTTGCAGGATTGCCTCAAGGCCACAAGGGGGCACCCAGAAGGAGGGCACTCATTTACAGCCACACTCAGTGTTCTATTTACAACCCCAGAAATCCACATGGTGGCTAGACAGCCTGGGTCCCAGCTCAGGAAGTGGGTAAGAAAGCTTCAGAAAAGTACCCAAATTTCAGAGTAACCATGGAACATTGAGACTGACCTGTTACCAGTTGCCTCGCTAAGACCAGTGGCAGATAATGCTCTTAATCAAGTGGGAACTTCAGAGTTTCCTCTCCTGAGTCACTGTAATTCCACAAAATAGCTTTCCCCTCACCGCTACCAGGTCTTGTGAATCATCCATCCTATTTTAGAAAAGGGCAGTGTTTGTCCTAGCCCCTCATTATTACTTGTACCCAGTAAACGTACCAGCATGCTGTTTCTTTTTTCTGCCCACTGCTGCTCCTATAATTTGAACCAATTCGTCCTCTGAAGCCCCGGACCGTAGGTGATCCCTCAAGGACACTTCTGAGTTCCCAAAAAGGCACACCTGCAATAAGCCACGGGGAAGGGAGACAGTGAATAAAGCTAGCTGGGAAACACTATTCCTACTACAACCAATGTCAGCATCCTGGGCGAAAACTGGGCAAAGCATTCAAATAATAAAAAGGCACAGTTACTTCCCAGCCATGCATCTGGGTCTTTGTAGGATATGACTCTGCTGTCTTCTCTGCATTGCTCCCTGCAGCTGTGAGGGTCTCTGAGTCAGCAGAGTAGGGAAGCTGTGCGATTCTATACCCTTACAAAACCTAAATGGGGAAGGGGAGGGGGAGGCAGGGAAGAGCACAGGGCCTTTGAATGAACACATGAGACAAACCCAGCAGTACCCAGATCTCCAAGCTCATTCTCAAGGATGAACATTTCTAATGTTCATTTCTAGCGTTTAACTGTGGCACAGAACAGAATTCCATGGGATGGGCTATAAACCTAGAAATTCACTGCAGTACTGGGTCTGGCTGACTGACCACTGGATAACAAGATTCAGTGGCCTGCTGGGCTGCAATGCACAAAATTCAACCCAGAACAGGTCCAGCGTCTGGGAGCCAAATGATGTTTTGCTGCGAACCCAATAGGATCCACTACTACAGCAGTTTACCTGAACATCAGGCAGCAAAAAAACAACTTGGTCTATGGGAGAGGAATTAGGACAATAGTACTGCTAAAGCCACAAGCTAGCCATTTACTTTAGGAGTATATAGAACTGAACCATCTGGGAACACAGCAGGCAGGCAGAGATGTCATGAGATTTTTTTCCTTCCTTCATCTCTCCTGCTGTTGTATGTCTTCTTGCACCATAGCTGGGCTGAGAGATGCCCCATCTGGTTCCCAGGGTTAAGCCAGGAAGGAAGTATTCGAGCAGGAGACTTTTTAAAAAGTTCCACAGCTACTGCTTCTAGATTTTCAAGTGTATTACAATTGCTGAGAGTGCACACAAACTGATTTGATGCCAATACCAAGTTGCCATTCCTGTCATGGGATTACTTTGTTCCTGGGCAAGTTGCTTTAGTATAATGGTACCACCTTCAGCTAACTTAGAGGACACTTACTCTTTGGTCAGCAAAGGGTGCTGAACATTGACAAATGGATCTCAACATACAAGTATTGGAAAGGTATATGGAAAAATGGGTGGTTTTGATCCTGTTATGGTCACTTCAGTTTGACATAAAAATTTATTTATTTATATTTTAAATTTGCTATTGTCCCACTTAACACAGATTGTTTGAAAGTAAAAATAAGGAATTTTATTCCTCCTGTTCACTTTCTGCATTTGAAATCAGTTGGTGTACAGTCAGGGTCACTGGTGTGTCAACACAGAGAACATTTTTTTTTAAAAACAGAGAAAGGAAAATCTGCACATATAAAACCACAGAAATTAGCAGGGGGACTCAGGCAAGCAGACAAACTATTTTTTTAAAATTGACAAGATTTCACACTGTCATTCTTTTAAATCTGAGTGCTACACAACGGATCAATTCTTTGGCCATCAATTCCTCTCCTTACATTGCAGTTTACAGAGTACAGTCAGCATCTGAATGCTCCGATGGCTGACCACTCGCTTCCATTTCATCCCTCTTTAAATCTCACCCTCACTTTCCTTCCCCTCTCCTGTCCACTACTGCCTCTTCCATCTCCAACACCATTCCATTTAAGAGAAGTAATTCAACCTCCTATTTCAGCTCTAAGTCGGTGAAGGGCATCTTGTTTCATTGCCTACCTTCAGGTTCCCATCTGCGGTTATCCTCAGCCGATTGCAGGATCCACAGAAGTGCTCTGACATGGAGGTAATAAAGCTGATCTGCCCCTGAAAATCTGGTACCTTGTAAGCCTGAAGCAGCCCCAGGACAGAAGAATAGATCAGGGTAGATACATGATATTTACATGTTTTAAATGGATTTGTAATTTAAATTAGGTACATTTTTCTTTTGAAAAAATAAACCTAGTTAAAATTAAATTTGAAATGACGACAGCCTGTGCTAAGGCCTAAACTTATTTTATATTACAATGATATAAACAAACAAAAGCATTGCATCAATGACTGCTCCTCAACTTTTAATGAGTCTAAGGGGTGCCTGTTTTGGTTTTTTTTTTTTAACACACCTCTACCCCGATATAACGCGACCTGATATAACACAAATTCAGATATAATGCGGTTAAGCAGTGCTCCGGGGGAAAGGGGGGGGCGCGGATTGCACGCTCCAGCGGATCAAAGCAAGTTCAATATAACGTGGTTTCACCTATAATGTGGTAAAATTTTTGGCTCCCGAGGACAGTGTTATATCGAGGTAGAGGTGTACATGCCGAATCAAGGGAGATTAAGACCTGTCACCTTTAGATCCCAGGTTTAAATCAAGACTAAAATAGGAATAAAGATATGGCTAGAGAATACAGGTTTAGTATTCCTCATACCTTGGAAACTCCTATGAGCGACACAACCAGGACCCTCTCTCTGGATAGCCCCCCAAGATAAGCCCCAACATGTCTACCCCACTGACACTCACACCTGACAGACAAGTACCAGTAATTGGTAGGTGCCTGGTATTTCCATGGGTAAAGTTAATGACTGTTGCTCACTGAGGCTGTGTGCATGCAGTTTGATCGAGGACCTTGGGATCATTACATACGTGACTATGGAGCATTATGCCACGTGCTAATCCTCTTTGCTCCAGCCATTCCAAATACAAGTTCTTGTGCACTCTGCTGAAGCACTGGGTCTCCCTTCATAGTGTTCTTAGCCTGCACCCACCTTGGCTGTGCTGGAGGCCTCGCAGGGCAGCTTCTCCAAGTCAGGCCATCTCTGCCTGACTGTATCCAGCATCTCCTTATAGCTCACCATCTTCTTGAAGTTCCACTTGTTGCCTAGGTTTTAAATCAGCACAAATTTAGCCACCACGAGTTTTTAAAATAGGAAAGAACAGAAAGTCCTTGTACCTGGATTTCAACTGCCCCTTTCAACACCCAAACTATGAGGACCTGTATTGACCCTTACAACTGATTGTTCTAGCAATCCCTGACTCCTTGGGTAAGAGGATGCAATGAACGGTGAACCAACCTGGACTTGTCAGGCAGAGCAAGGATCTGTAGAGAGACAATCAGAACAACTGTCTGTATCGATGAAGTGGCAACATGGGTCCTAGCCAGGGGCTCTGCGTCCGCTAGCTCTGGTGCAGATTTGCGGCTTCTGCCCTTGTTCTGGCACAGTTCAATGCAGAAGCTGAAGATAAATTATTCCAACATGGAACAGCTTGGTGGAGATGGCCCCAGTTTTCCGAAAATGGGAATGGAAGGGGGAGATGGAGGGCCTTTCTGGAAAGAGTTAGCAGGAAAAGTGCACTCCAGTAAAGAGCAATTTTGATATCATGAGCACTGAGGACACTTTCTTTCTGGAGCATGGGAAGCAAAGAGGCTAGAATCCGGGGTCCCTGAAGGGCACCACGGGTATGTCTAAACAGCAAACAAAAACCCATGGCTGGCCCGTGCCAGCCAATTTGGGTTCGTGGGGCTCAGGCTGCAGGATTGTTTCATTGCTGTGTAGACTTCCGGGCTCGGGTTGGAGACTGAGCTCTGGAACCCTCCCACCTGGTAGTGTCCTAGAGCCTGGGCTCCAGCCCGAGCCCAGAAGCCTACACAGCAGCAAAACAGCCCTGCAGCCCAAACTGGCTGACACTGGCCAGCCACAGGTTTTATTTTGCTGTATACACGTACCCCATGCCTCAACTCACTATAAGCAGAACAACCCACTCCATGGACAGGTACCGTGATAGAAAACAGATGCGAGGAGGAACTACGGAAGTTTCACAGGTGAAGCATGGCTTATAACAGTGACACTATTCCGTTTTCTGTGAGGGAAATCTCATGGAAAGGCATCTCCAATATATAACAAGCCAGCCCCTCCTCCAGCCCCTGCCCATTGCAGGGCACCCAACCTCCCACCCACTACATGCGGACCTGCCATCCACCTGTCCTGCGTCCTTGGACACAGCACTGAAAACTACAGAGGCTACTTTACACAAAGCTTCTCTTAGGTTTAAAATAGGGGTTCAGGCACCCTGCAGGAGACAGTCAATGCAATCAGGTTTCAGAAAAGAAGCCCAAGTAGCAAAGACTTGTTAGCCAGAGTCACTCCCCCCCGAGAGAAGGCAAAACTGCACAGGCAGTTACACACCAAGAGTACTCACCGTCGAAGGGCATGTATTCAATGAACCGCACGTCAAGCGGCTGGTTCTTCGTGAGCACCACAAAGTCCAATAGCTCATCCTCATTGAGGCCTCTCATCACTACACAGTTCACCTGGAGGGAGAGAAGGAGCCTGTACTCATTGTGCAGACAGTCTGGTATTCCCATGTAAGATCTCAATACCCTGAGGCTTTGAATGAAAAATGGCTGAGTCAGCTACACAAGGTGAAGCGGTGGGATCGCCCTTATGTCCTGGGAAGGCCCTGCAATGCTACTGGAAAATGTCTTTCATATTTACAAAAATTGCCAACCGTTGAAGGAAAAAAAACAAACCCCCAAAAGGCAAAGTATCAAGTCAGAGTAAAACACAGGGTTCGAGGGCACTATGCACCAAATGATCTTACCTTAACAGGATTGTACCCCAGTTCAACGGCTTTGTTGATTCCTTCCATTACCTTATGAAAGCCTAAAATGGAACAAGAATTAAGTCTTCACAAAAATGTAGATGAGCAAGTCAGTAAGTATCAGACAAAAAGGTGGCAGAGACAACAGCTTGGTCCAACAGATGGTACTGAAGTCAAGAGACTTTTGTTCTGTCTTGAACTCCGCTGCAGACTTAGTGTGACCTTGGGCAAGTCACTTGAGGCCAGATTTTTGAAGATAATTGGGTGCCCAAACAATGCAGAGTTGCTTAATGGTTTGTGGCATCCTTGCTTTTTTTGGCACCCAATACCTTCAAAAATCTGGCCCTTAACTTCTCTGTGCTTCAGCTTTGCCTATCACTACCCCCAATCTCACCAACGTGGCAGAGTGCTCCCAGATTTAAGGGGGAACCCCCCCCCACTAAATAATTGCTAAAGAGAGGCCATCAGGAGAGGTGTCTGTTGCATTTTTGCCTCTGCTAAGACTGCAGCACGTCACTTTCTGTAAGTTGACCACTCTGCAACAAGCTGCTAAATGAATCAAAAAGTGAACAAAAATGCCAAAATTCCCAACTTGCCCCTGACCACAGATTTTTATCGGTTCCTGGAAAAGCTAATGGCTTTGACTTTGGTTTTAAGGGGACAGGTGACTTTTCATGGCATCCTCATTTTATGAATCATTTGACCAGTCAGTTTGATGGGCACACTGAAAGAGAGCTTTTACAAAACCAGTTCAGCTTGGCGTTGGACCGTCCGGAAAGGATGAGACAAGAATCAAACTGCAGTGACCTCATCAAGAGAAATGCTTCGCCTTATCCTCCCATATTGCAACTCCACCCCATCTCCCACCTCCGGACAGTGGGTCCACTCAATACTTATTCTTCCTAATTACCAAGCAGCCAGACAATTCATGAGTCCAAGGGCCTTGGAGAAATCTAAACTCCCTTCCCATTCTCCCTACAACCCCACCCCAAATGATAATCCAGTTTCTTTGTTAAAGTTAGGAAGAGAACTAGCAGCAAAAAGTTGTTCCCTGCTGTGAACAGGTGGCCACAACATGAATCGTTGCCAGTCAAGTTCCTAGGGGACACGTGTTGACATCAAAACCATCACTAAAATAAGCACCAAGTGTCCCTCCACGTGCCCATTGGCAGTCCAGGCAGTGGTCCCACAGAAGAGGCATTCACACACACTAAGTATTGTAAGCTCTTTGGGGCAAGGCCTTATTTTTGTTCTGGGTTTGAACAATGTCCAGCACAATAGGGTCCTCGTCTGTTGGATTGACAATTGCCCTGCACCCCATGGATGCTACTGGAAATAAGCAGGTGCCTTTCTGTCTCCAAGGCTGCCCATCCAGTCCCTTTCTTCAATACTCATTACACAAAGAATGCCACGAACAAGATCAGGGAGCTTTAACCCATCTCCTCCCTGGCTAGTTCAGAGTGAGCACACCAAACAGGGGTGCCCAGGAGGGAAGCAGAGGATGCCAGTCCTACTGATCTTTTCTGACCCACAACTGCAGCTCCTTTAATGCCAGTCCTGCAAAACAGAAGGATGAAAGTGGGTGTAGGGGTGAAAAGCACAGGGCTAATAAACTAAAGAACTGATGCAAACATCAGCTGCTTGAATTCAGAACCCGTTTGCTTTCTCCTCCTCACAAAAGTGTTTGCTTTGCTGGCACCTAGGAAGCCCATGACATCAACAGTGGGTTTCATTCTCATTAAGCGAGCTGCAGACTAAACATGGCAGGGGAGATCATAACACGCTCCTGTAAACATGTCCCAGAGTCACGAATAGGGACTGGGAAGCCCAGCAACCTCTCGGAAGGACTGAACGGAGAGGGGATCGTGTGACTTTGGCAATGCCAAAAGGGGATCCTTCACTGAACCCCCAGAGGCCAGTCATCAAAACAGCCCCAAGCAGCAGATCAGATACCAAGAACGCCCGAGTCCAGGCATGCTTGGGCTCAGCCAGGTAGGGGTGATCTGAGCAGGGTTACAGCGTGATGTATAAACAACTGTCCTTCTCAATTCCTCCTCTTATTCCAGCCACACACACACAGTCCCTAAGACCCTCCAAGACAGGGTCCTATCCAGGCAAATGCATATGCTCACAACCCCTTTGGACTGGTCTCAGCTGGGATTCCACCTCCCAGATTTCATCCCTGCAGGAGAAGTAGTTTGAAGGCACAAGTTCAAGGGTGCGATTGTGGGAGGCTGTCATTGCATCGCCTCCAGGGGCAATCTGAAAAATCGAAGCAGGTTGTCAACTCATTTTGACTGTCAGCATTGAAGTGCAGGTATTCTCCACTGGCTCATTCCATAGGGCATGGAGAGCAGGAAGGAGCTGAGACACCACGTTCCTCATTTTCATGCATCTAAGTTACTTATGTGGCCCCTGTTGTTAAAGTAGCAGAGCATCTCACAATCTTTAGTGCATTTATCCTCTATATCTGTGAAGTAGGGCTGTACTATTATTTTCATGCTCCTGAAAGGGAACGGAAGGCCCAGACAGACTAAGGCCCAGATCCTCAAAAGAAATGGGAGTTTGGTGTCTAAATACCTTTGAGGATCTGGGCCTAAGTGACTTTCCCAAGGTCACACAGGAAATCTATGGCAGACCAGGTCTCCTGAGTCACAGGTCAACATCCTAACCACTGCATCATCCTCCCTCCCTTCCTAATGTAGGAGTTTATTCCTGAGACTCCAGCATCACCACTGTAGAAGTTTCTAGGCAAAAGGATTACTAAGCCTTGGAAAAACCCCTGAACCTATAGAACCAGAACCCTTTCTCTGGATATCTCCCCCAAAATAAGCCCTAAAGTGTCTGCCTCACTCTGCTTTCACATTATAACTGGACTCATCCCTATGGTGAACTCTTCCATTCACTATAAAACTTGGTCTAAAATCATGCAAAAGTACTTTTTTTTTTTTTCCAAATGGATGAAACTAAAAAAGTTACCCACTTTTGGAGTTATTGGTTTCACCCTATATCTCCTTCACCCAAAGTCTTAGAAAACTAGTAACTTTACTCTTACCTTCCTTTTGTGAAAGTAGAATGAATTATATTGTGAAAACAGAAAGGATTAAAGAAATGCTGTCTGTACCTTTAAGCAAAACTGTTGGAATGCTGCAATCCAGGTGTCAGGAATACAGACATTAACATAGAACAATTGCACCGTTTAAGGGCAATTGGTGAAGTATTAGCCTTAGATCGATAAGTGTTAGTAAGGATGTAGGATATGCATGCTGCTTGCCCAGGTGAATTTTACTGTTTTGCTTTCTTTGTCCCTTATGTCTAATTCCCGCTCTTATTTGTTATAAATAAGATAATGTGAGCCCCATGCAAGGACACAAACTTATCTGGTGTATTAGCAGAGCGCTGTGCTAATAAAACAGCAGTGGTCTGGACAAACTTGTGAGTCCTGAGTCTAACTTGATACTTTTAATACACTTTATTAAACCTGGGCGATTTTCCATCTCTCCCTGCCACTTTGGGCTCAGCAGCACTCTCCCAGATTCCTTTCTGTTGTTAAAGCACTTTTTTCCCAGAACGTATATAATTACGCCTTTCCTTCAACAAGTTTTATGTGAGATGTAGTCTTATAAGCAGCACACTGCTAATGGACTTTCCCAATCAGGTACCAGAGCTGCTTGCCATTAATTCAGGAAGCTGAAGGTATCAGTATGTCCCTTCAATAGCCAGAGAGGAACACTTTCCCATAAGTGTCTGAAAACTGTCTAGTCTAAGTGCAGGCAGCAAAAGCAGAGTGGGACAGGACTCCCAACTGTGCCCTAGTACAAGCCAGGTTTTTCCTGCATTATCTTACCATGAAGCGAGCCACACAATGACATTGCTTCTCTAACTTTCTCATCTAGAATGTTTCATTTGTTGAGATCTGATCCAAACACAGATAATTTCCCCATCATGCAGTCAGATAACCAAACAGTATCCAGGGAAACTGAGACGACCACGTTTTCCTCACCTGTCAGACACGGATCATGCCACGCGTCTAGGTTTATTTCTGGTTGGGAACACAGTGAAACTTCGGCTCCAGGCTCAGCCACGTCTATACGACGCGCCTCCGGGCTCGTTAAACTCGATTGCTCGGGAATCGATATATTCGCGTCTCATTAGAACGCGACTTATATCCGATCCCTGAGCGCGCTTACATCGATTCCGGAACTCCACCAAAACCAACGGAGTTCTGGAATCGACATGGCGAGCCGCGCACATCGATCCCGCGCGATGAAGACGGGTGAGTAGATCGATTTTAGATAATCGATTTCAGCTACGCTATTCTCGTAGCTGAAATTGCGTATCTAAAATCGATTTTTGCGCATCGTGTAGACCTGGCCTCAGTAGGTTACAGTTACCTTTCTGTAGCCCTGCAGAATTTTAAATAGCTTGTTCTTGACTTTAGTGGTACTGCAGCACCATCTAGTGGCTAAGGGGAGACATTATCTCTGTGCACCTATGTGGACTGCCTAGCTTAGACACTGAGGTGGGGTCTTTTGCATTCAAAAATATAAGGGTGTGAAGATGAATTTCATGGGGGGTGGGGAGGGAGGAAAAAATCTACCAAACCTGAACATTTGGATTGAACTTCATGTTGAGCATTAAGGTTAAAGTAAAGGGAACTTTTAACATATCATCACAATCACATTTTGTATTTGTTGTTGTCCTAGGTCTCTGAAATTTACATTTGGATTCACTAGCTAGAAAAAAGTGATAGGACTCATACCCCCTCATCAGTGACCTCAGGATGGACAGCAGTACTAACTACACACATATAAAACCAACACAGAATGATAGAAATGTAGGATTGGAAGGGACCTCAATAGGTCATCAAGCGCTGTCCCCTATGTTGAGGCAAGACTAAGTATGATCTAGAGTTTCTAGACCATTCCTGACAGGTGTTTGTCTAACCTGTTTTTAAAAACCACCAACGATGGAGATTCCACAACTTCCTTATGTAATTTGTCCCAGAGCTTAGCAACCATTATAGTTAGGAAGTTTTTCCCAATGTCTAACCTAAATCTTCCTTGCTGCAATTTAAGCCCATTGCTTCTTCTCCTGTCCTCAGTAGATAAAGAGAACAATTTATCACCTTCCTTTTTACAATCTTTTATGTACTTGAAAACTGTTATCAAGGTCCCTCTCAGTCTTCTCTTCTGCAGACTAAAACCCATTTTTTTCAATCATTCCTCATGGATCATGTTTTCTAGACCTTTAATCATTTTTGTTGCTCTCCTCTGACTTTCTCCAATTTGTCCACACCTTTCCTGAAGTGTGGTGCCCAGAAATGGACACAATACTCCAGCTGAGGCCTTATCAGTGCTGAGTGAAAGAATTACTTCTCGTGGCTTGCTTACATCACTCCTGCTAATACATCCCAGAATAAGTTTTGCTTTTTTTTTTGCAACAAAGTTACGTTTGTGACTTATATTTAGTTTGTGATCCACTATAACTTCCAGAACCTTTTCTGCTATGCCGCTATAGGATTTCAAGTGTACTAAAGTGAGATATCACATCTACTCCTGCCCCCCACATCCACAAGGTTTATTAGACTGTCAAAGAAGATTATTAGGTTGGTTTGACATGATTTGTTTTTGACAAATCCGTGTTGACAGTCACTTATCACCTTATTATCTTCTAGGTGTTTACAAACTGACTGATTATTTGCTCCATTATCTTTCCAGGTACAGAAGTTAAGCTAACTGGTCTATAATTCCCTGGGTTGTCCTTATTCCCCTTTTTACAGATAGGTACTCTATTTGTCCTTTTCCAGTCCCTCTGGGATCACTCCCATCCTCCACAAGTTCTCAAAGATATCGGCTAATAATGGCTCAGAGATCTCTTCAGCCAGTTCCCTGAGTATTTTAGCATGTATTTCATCAGACCCTGTTGACTTGAAGACATCTAATTTGTCTAAGAAAATTCTTAACTTATTTCCCTATTTTAGCCTCAGATCCTACCCCATTCACACTGATGTTCCCTTTGCTAACGTTTTTGGTGAAAACGAACAAAAAAGGCATTTAACACTTTGGCAATTGCTGCATTTTCTGTTGCCTTTCCCTCCTTGTTGGCTAATGGACCTAACTCTGTTCTTGATCTCTCTCTTGCTTCTAAAGTTTTTGAAAAACGTTTTCGTTACCCTTTATATCCCTAGCTAGTTTAATCTCATCTTGTGACTGGGCCTTTCTATTTGTGTCTCTACATGCTTGTGTTTTTTGTTTCATTTAAAAATATTGATCCTTTGTAATTTGACCTAGTTTCCACTTTTGTATGACTTTTTAAAAAAAGTTTCAGGTCATTGAAGATCTCCTGGTTAAGTCAGGGTGGTCTCTTACCCTACTCTCTATCTTTCCTCCACAATGGGATAGTTTTCTCTTGTGCCCATAATGTCTCACTACACATTTAAGCCTGCCTCAAGTATGACCAGGGGAGACCATTTCTACTGCTGACAGCAAGTTTCAGTCTTTGTGATCTATTTAGTCCTTGACTTCTCTGCTGAAAATGCCAACAAAGTTCCAAATAGTGCCAGTTCTGAAGCTACATTTCAATGCAGGGTATTTGTCCACTAGGAACTGGACTGAACCATTAACTCATTTCACAGGCCACCAGGACTTATCTTAAGGAGTCAATAGAAGCAGTATAGTAAACCATATGGGGACATTTTAAATTGGTTGCTGAAGACACAAGATTGCCCATTTGATGGGTCCTTAAGCAGGATTCACTGCAGGAAGTGTGTGGAAGGGCTTGTACTCCAAGGAAAATAAATATTTATAGAGTTGAAGAACAAATGACAGCACGAGAAGCAGAGCTGGTGAATCGCAGGCAAATCATGAACCAACCTGGCATACAGTGAATATATTCTATATTCATCATCATCCAGTATTTGGGAATAATAGGTTCTGAAGCTAGGAGTCACAAATGGGTTTCAGTGACTAATGACCATCTTTTTCTTTATAGTTAAACAGGCGAGGAGCAGGGGCTGTCACAAAACTCTTGTGAGTTGTAATATGTGGTTATGGCAAGGAGTAGGTTGACCATCTCTGATCTCAATGAATTATTTTCAGTTTTTGTGGGTGGCAGGGGAACAATCTGGCAGCCATTCATGTCTTCATTTGATTATTATGGTGGACATTTGGTTCCGTTCCTGGCTGAAAACGTTGAACAGGAGAACAGTGTAGAGCCGAGAATAGAGAAATGTAGTTATGAAACCTCCTACCTGAAGCTGTTATTCACCCGTTCTCATGAAAAGGGGTTTTACATGTGAAAGAAGGCTCAGAACAAGGGAAAAGGGCCAGCAATCAAGCTCAAGCCAAGTGTAAATATTTTAGGCTGGTCTTAAGGAAGGGAATTTCACTTCTCTCCCAACAGAAGTTTGAGAGAGACTGGCTGAACAAACAGGGACATAAAAAGATAGGCAATGTCATCCTATAACCAGTGAGATGTTATTTGAATTTCTGTACCTTTCCTCCGGACGATGAATTCAAATTTGGCCGGAACCAGAGTATCCAAGCTGATGTTAATGGCATCCAGCCCCGCCTCCTTCAGCCGTGGCAGCAGCCTAGCTAAGTTGATCCCGTTGGTTGTGACAGCAATGGTTTGTAGCCCTTCTAGCTTGTACAGCTGACCTAGGAAACAACAGGGAAAAGGAGAGCGTTTAATGACCAGAGTTCAACCATAAGATGCACAGGAATCTCTAGAGAACATTCTAGATCACTAGGGAAAGGAGAAAGTTATTTTCACATGAATGCAGCCAAGAGCCCAAATCCCTCCATATACCAGGGCCCTTCACCCACTTACCAATTCATTAGATAAATAGTCAGAGAGGGGAGCTCACCCTTTACCAAATGAGCTCTGCTGACAACCAGCACATTTCTGTAGCTCATTGTCTTTGGAGCGGCACTCACTAGATTAAATAGACTACAGCACAAGCCAGCCTCAAATGGTACTAAAGGAGCTAAAATGAGGCAAGCAACAGCGATTCCAAGAACTTCATCAAAACGCTCTGGATACAGATTAACTGCGCGCTATATTACAGCAAATGAGTGCTTTAATGTCGAAGAAAGCCCCATGGACTCATTTAACCTGGCCTGCCTCCCAGCTGTCCAGTTTCAAAAGCTGAATTCCAACGCTAATGGGTCAGTCGCTAACCACCGCTTTCTTGAGGCCCTGACTGGAGCCAGATACTGAACTACTTGCACTTACATAGCACCTTTTGTCCTAAAGGCTTTACACACCATAGCATATCATTCGCTGAAAATTGGTTCACCCACCACTGAAACACAACTACATCTCAGGGGAGAAAGTGGCAGCTACTTTAACAGCTCAAAGCAACATTATACAAGCAACTTAAGATAGCTAGCAAAGCATGCTGTAGTCACCAAAACTGTAGAGGGAATTTAAGGAGGCAAAGAGACACTCAGACAGTACAGCTTAAAGACTGAAATCTTCAAAGTTTGTCCTCACTATTAATACAAGCATTACTAAGTGGAGTGATCAAACAGTGCTAATGCAAGACCCAGAAGGGGAAAGCTATTAAAAAACACAAAAAGGAAAGATTAGATTAAACATCCGAAATTCAAGTCTCAGAAACAGCAACATTCCCAAAAAATGGATGTGTAAAAATGCTTGCAGGGTCTTGAGACAAGGCTAATCTCCAATTTAGACCTACACAGTTTCAACGTTAGCACCAGTCCTAGGAGCTTCATGGTGACCGTTGGGTCGCTCCAAGTGTCTACTGTAAAAAGGCTGCCACATGGGTGAGGAAGCAGAGGTGCTAATTCCAACTGCTCCTAGCCAGGAAGGGGTAGAACACTACCCATTGCCTCACTTGATGAGATTTAGTATCCAACCTGCCCCTCAACCTGAATGTTAAGAGGCTTTTCCCAAACTTGGCAATGCTGTCCCACCAATGGGGCTCACATAACACCGAAACCAGCCTGAAACATCTGCACAGATGAGTTAAATGCAGAAGGTTGTTACTGGCAATTTGGCAGAAAAGTTACTATGACATTAAAAATTGAATTCCCTGTAGTGCTCCAGTTTCTTCTTCTCTACTGAGACTTCCTTTCACTCCCTCTCTTTATAGTGGGTTTTTAACGCCTTATGGCATGTTTAGAGTTTGTTTGAAACACTAGAACCATTGTATAGCGAAGTCATCTGCTTACTCTGCACAGAGAAAGCCTTGCTAAGCAGAGAATTTACCTAACCGGGACTGCAACCTGAAAATGGTGATGCACTGGAATCACTTGGGATTGCCATCTGTTTCACTACAACCCAATTCACTGTGTGTGGTTTCCACTATATTTAAGATATGTCGTTTTGATTAGTAAAAGTGTTCAACTTATACCTCTCCAAAAAACATCCTTTTCTCGTCTCCTTAAAGTGCAGGTCTGCAATAAAAAGTGACTGTGTAAAAGTGGCATCTTATTTAATAGATTTAGTCCCTTTGGCTGTGTCTATCTTAGACTCTTTCTGGAAGTCTCCCACCCATTGCGTTATCAATAGAGGGAGCATTAGTGTGGATAGGGTATGGGCATTTTTATCACCATGACATCTAACCCTGCTTGGAGCAGTTCTACTAAAAACATAGTGGTAAAAGAGCAGGTGGCCACCTGGTCGCCAGGTACTCAAGCACTCCCAACACTGCTACCTCCAATGGAACTACACCTTTAGTGTTCCTCAGATTGTTTACTGCCGACAAGTCCTGTCTGTATTTGGATACACATCTGCCTATTTAAGGTGCAAAAATGAAATGTGACCTGCCTTATACATCTGTTAGCTCCAGGAGTGAGCACTAGCTTCTATTTCGGTTCCTCATGGAACTAGTGTGCTAACAATGGAATGTAGCTGTGGCAATGCAACTGGAGGGAGGGGTTATCTGGCCTGCGTACATACCTAGCGTCTCTGATGGGCATTCACTCGGGGCCTCTAGCTGCTCCTGGCCCTTGTGAGGCTGCGGCCACGTTCGATTTTGAGTGTGTTAGCTCGATGAGACCTAGCATGAGTATGTCTCATCGAGCTGGGAATAATAAATACCTCCCACTTGAGCTGTAGACATACCCTAAGGGAGGCGCATGAAGGTATTTGGGGCTGGGGTTGCAACTTAGAAGATGTATGGCCAGTACTGTGAGTGCTGGAAGCAGAGGGACAACAGCAATGTTCTTTAAGAACCAACTTTCTCTTCACTTTCCTTTCTGGATGTCTCAAACCTTTCCCATACACCAGGAGTGAGCTACTAGAGAAGGGGTGGCCACTGATGGCCCCGGCCATGGTTGCCAGCAGTTGTGGGATAAGCACTAGCTGGCACCACAATCCGTTTGCCAGTAGGGGAATATGCTGTGCTTCCAGCCTGGGAGAAGAGGGTACATCAATGTAACTGCTTTTCTTGCCCATCAGCTGTCCTCAGAACACACATCCTAGAATCATAGAATATCAGGGTTGGAAGGGACCTCAGGAGGTCATTTAGTCCAACCCCCTGCTCAAAGCAGGACCAAATCCCAACTAAATCATCCCAGCCAGGGCTTTGTCAAGCCTGACCTTAAAAACCTCAAAGGAAAGAGATTCCATCATCTCCCTAGGTAACCCATTCCAGTGCTTCACCACCCTCCTAGTGAAAAAGTTTTTTCCTAATATCCAACCTAAACCTCCCCCATTGCAAGTTGAGACCATTACTCCTTGTTCTGTCATCTGGTGCCACTAAGAACAGTCTAGATCCATCCTCTTTGGAATGCCCTTTCAGGTAGCTGAAAGCAGCTATCAATTTCCCCCTCATTCTTCTCTTCTGCAGACTAAACAATCCCAGTTCCCTCAGCCTCTCCTCATAAGTCATGTGCTCCAGCTCCCTAATCATTTTTGTTGCCCTCCGCTGGACTCTTTCCAATTTTTCCACATCCTTCTTGTAGTTTGGGGCCCAAAACTGGACACAGTGCTCCAGATGAGGCCTCACCAATGCTGAATAGAGGGGAATGATCACATCCCTCAAATCTGCTGGCAATGCCCCATCTTATATAGCCCAAAATGCCATTAGCCATCTTGGCAACAAGGGCACTCTGTTGACTTATATCCAGCTTCTTGACCACTGTAACCCTCAGGTCCTTTTCTGCAGAACTGCTGCCTAGCCATTTGGTCCCTAGTCTGTAGCAGTGCATGGGATTCTTCCTTCTTAAGTGCAGGACTCTGCACTTGTCCTTGTTGAACCTCATCAGGTTTCTTTTGGCTCAATCCTTTAATTTGTTTAGGACCCTCTGTATCCTATCCCTACCTCCAGCGTATCTACCACTCCTCCCAGTTTAGTGTCATCTGCAAACTTGCTGAGGGTGCAGTCCACACCATCCTCCAGATCATTCATGAAGATATTGAACAACACTGGCCCAGGACCGAGCCTTGGGGCACTCCGCTTGATACCGGCTGTCAACTAGACATGGAGCCATTGATCAACCACCAAGCTTCCAGCAACAGAGAAATGACAGGAGCCACCACAGATGTCACTGCTGGAAAGATTAGTAAGTACAGATTTAAGCAGAGTCCAATCAGACTTTCATGCTGCAGCCTGAACCGGACAGACTCCAGCACTAAAGTATTATGGCACTAGCTGAATTTAGCCAATTAGGGCAGAATGTGGTTCTTATCAGTGCCTCTTTCTTTGTGTAATGAATACACAACTAGACAATTCACTGGAGACTCTAATGAAGGGCACAATATTGCAAAGAGTAGTAAACAGACTGGACAGAATCCAGAGATCAGAAATTGGAGATGGGAGAACTAATTCTTAGCGTCTGTAGTTATTCACCACAACCAGCCACTATCCTTGCCTGCTTGTTTATTTGTGCAGGCTAAGCAGCGAAACATTTGCAGCTATCTTGTGTCATGCTGCACTGTTTGACCGATAAACTCAGTAGCAATTAGAGAGAGATTAAGGCTGCTTTTATGCCTGCTGTAAGGCACTTCAGCAAAAAAAATCAGCAGCTAAATGCATACAAATAAAGCCAAATGGGATGGGAAAGATGATCAGACTACCTAACTCAGTAGTCTGAGGGGGAAGTGCAGCATTTAGCATTAAATTTAAAAACAAACAAACAAAAAACAACACACTTTTACATTTGTTGCCCCTTTGTGGTCAGAATATTCTCTCTGAAAATGGCATATTCTCTTTCAATGGCTCCCTACTCTCCTATTGATAAGTAAAAGGTGCTATTTCCTAGCAAAACTCATCTAATATCTAACAACAAAACAAAACAAAGAACCACTCAAAGTTCTTTCTATCTCAAAGCAAAGGTCATAGTTGGTTTTCAGCCACTGGATGGGAAGATCACCAGTATTAAACGATTATGCAACCAAGACACAGTTGATTTGGCTCTGCAGGACTAAACTGTTTGGAAAACATTCAGATGCTTTGAATAATGCATTTATTTGTCTGCAAAGTGCCAGGCACTCCTATGGGGCTGTGTAAATAAGGCAATTCTTTATTTCGCAAATACTCCGACCATTACCCCATACAGTCCTCAGCATCAGCTTGGAGATCCTCGAGGGAAAATATTAGTAAAAAAGCTGCAGAAACCTCTTAGCAGCTTAAAGAAAAATCCCTCCCTTCTTGCCCCTCAACAGTATTTTAAAAGGTGTTTCTAACAAATCGGAATCCAGAACAGTCCTCTGGAGTACCTTGCTTATTTGTATACCAGCACGCTCCAGGACAGCAACAACCAGACCAAAGTGCATGCCTGCTAAATTTAATCAGAGTCGCTCGGGCGGAGAGGGGGCAAGTGGGGGCCCCACGAGCCCTGGCCCAGTGGTGGTCTGGGTCTTCGGCAGCATTTCAGCAGTGGGGGGCCCTTCAGTGCTGCAGAAGACATGGAGCGACTGAAGGGCTCCCTGCCGCCGAAATGCCACTGAAGACCCAGACTGCCGCTGGGTGAGTACGAGTGCTGCAGCTCCCCCGCTTTGTCTCAGGCCCCCTGAATCCTCTGGGCAGCCCTGAATTTAATTGTTGCTGCAGTCAGCAAAGGGAGATGGAAAGAGGAGGTGGTGTACACAAGCATATATATAAATGACTAATACAGTTCAAACTATTAATATAAATAGCCTTGTAAATGTCACTAAGACCTGCCCAGACTAATTGCATTATTTCTAGAAATACTAAGGTATTTCAAAGAGGAAACGGCTATTAAAAAAGCCAAAGACAAACAAGCAAAACAAGGAGCAGACTAAACATGAGACATTAACAAAATGCGATAATGGCAGGGTTGCTATTGAATTTGTTTTATATAAATAAAAGGAAGAAGAGACAAAGGTTCTGTTTTCAATTAGACCCATAAAAATCATTGCTTAAGAGAAGTATAATTGTTTGATGACTCAAAATTTGTTTGTTTTTTGGACAAGTATTATTGCAGGGATCCTGCTATTAGCCAGCAGAGCTTCAAGCACAGGCCCTCTAAGGCAAGTTCCCTCCTGTTCTGGGTTTTGATAACAAAACACCCAATACTCCACACTGCACCAACTCCTGCTCTAGGGGACTCTGGGATGTCACACTGACTAAAGACAGTTTTAGTGTTATGGATGTCTGTCCACTAGGAACAGAGCTGAGACACCACTCCCTTCTCCCACGAGCTAATTTCGCAGGTCTGGTCTACGCTAGGATTTTACATCTCTCAGTGGTGTGAAAAATCCACACCCTGGAGAGAAGTAATTATGCCATCCTAACGGCCAGTGGAGACAGAGCTAGGAAGAGAGCTACTGCCTCTTGGGGAGGGGATTACCTACGCTGATTACCTACCTACCTGCACTAGTGGGAGAATCCCTCTCCTTGGCATAGGTAGGGTCTACACTGAAGTGCCACAGCATTTTAAGTGTAGACATACTGACAGAGGCCTTGTCTACATAACCTGCAGATTGACAGGCAGCGATTGATCCAGCGGGGGTCCATTTATTGCGTCTAGTCTAAATGCAATAAATCAACTGCCAAACACTCTCCCGTTGACTCTGGTACTCCACCGGAGCGAGAGGCGCGGGCAAAGTCGATGGGAGAACGTCAGCCATCGACTCACAGCAGTCGAGACATTGTGGTGAGTAGATCTAAGTACGCTGACTTCAGCAACGTTATTCAGGTAGCTGAAGTTGCATAATTTAGATCGATCCCTCACCCACAATGTAGACCAGGCCAGAGACCACTCAACAGCCAACCAGTAAAAAACACGGTATGTGATAAAAGTCCTGTCCCTCCCCAGCCTGGCTGGGACTTGCAGTTAGGAGCCTCCCTTACACACACACACACACACACACACCCCCTCCCCCATCCCCACCCACCCACGACTGGGGCACTCCTAGCAGTGGGAGGAAAATCAGATTTCACGGGGAAGGGCTTATTTCACAGACCATGACACTTCCACAGCTGTGAAATTGGTAAAGCCTTATCTATACCCCATTTACTAGTCACATCAGGAACTTGTGCTCAGAGCAGGCAAAAGGACCTGACACAACCTGCAGTAAGCTGTAGTTGCTGACTCATGGTGTATGTGAGTTTCTAAATAATCTGAGGAGTTGCAGCAGGCCTGTAGATAAATAAGAAATTAAAGAACCTAGTTTCCCACACTGGCTTCAAGCCATATTATTGCAGTGGGGAAAAAAAGAAAAAAAAAAAGTGCAAACCCAGCGTCTTAGCAGAACGCGGTACTGATTATTCCTCTATCCCTTACAGACTTCAGGAGTTTTACCATTAGCAGATATATTACATTTTATATATAGAGAACATTTATTCAGTGAAAACTAAGCTCAATTCAGAGCACCAATACTGCCAAAACACCCTAAGCACTGCATGCTGCTTCAGGAAAGCGTCTCAGGGAGGTGAGTCATGTCTAGGACTTGCAAGGTGCCTTAAATTAGAGTGAGACACAAAAAGGGTTTAAAAATCCAAAATAATTAGGAATGTTTTCATATAGGTTCAGTTAAGAAATAATGTAAATATTTCCCTGCAATGATGGAAACAAAACAGCACTGCACTAACACATGAAACCCAAAAAGTGAATTAACTAATGAGAGGAAGTGAAATGGACCAAACTGGTTTCATTGTCAAGTATGAACGAAGAAATATCATCAATGATTAAACACAGATTATTAAAAATAGCAAAATTCAGAAACGTGAACCATGTCTAACAGGTAAAGGTATATTATAAATGACCATCTTGCAAAGACCACTTTAAGATACTCATTCCAAATTTATGTCTGCAGGACATGATTTATGCTTCAGTTAAAAGGGCAATAATTGCAATTTAAACTCCCTTAAAGACAGACATTTATCTAACACTGGTCACTGGTGGTTTTACACAGTTGTGTTCTTTTACATTCAGATTATTACTCGGTTTCGATTTCTAATCACACTGGAGTTAAGTGAACAGTGCTCCAGTAATTTGAGAAATATTTACTTATTTATTGCAATTAACAACAAGACTAGAGATTAGGAGTTTATTGATTAACTGAATGCAAGGCTTTCCCACGTTATGTGTACAACGACTTAAAAAAGATGAGTTATTTTCCAGCACCACTGAACAGTTAAACTGTTTTCAAACAGTGTCACAGCACACAATGCTCCATACAGGAAAATGCAGCCTGGTACTAAGGTGCATATCATTTACAAGCAGCAGCAAACAGTAACATTTCCAAATAAATGTACAGTGGGGAAAGTTTATGTATCCATAATTTCGTATTGCTAAGGTAGAACGCCGGCGGTATTTGCATCCCAGAGATGGCTGCAGTTATCAAGTTTATATCACACGTGGTCATGAAGACACCCAAACATATATACTTGCCAAACTATGATGTACCAATACATTTCAAACTATTAATACAAACATCCTTGTAAATGTCACTAAGACCTGCCAAGATTAGTTGCATTATTTCTACAAATATCAAGGTATTTCAAAGAGGAAAAGGCTATTTAAAAAGCCAAAGACAAACAAGTAAAATAAGAAGTAGGTAGACTAAACATGAGGCATTAACAAAGTATGTGATAAAGCCAGGGTTGCTATTAAATTTTTATTTCCACTTGTTTCAGAAAACGTGCAGAACTCACTTGAGTTAAACGCAGCCATCTCAGATTCATGGCAATAAAGATTTTATAGCCAAATACATATTTTTTCCTCTCTCTCTCGCACATTTATTTGGCTCGTTAAACTAGAGTAAAACTAGCCAATTGCTTAATCCATTTAGCAAAGTACCTGCAGCTCCCACTTCAAAAATCAGCAAAATACTGAATACAGGAATTCTCTAGTATTCAGAGAGCAGAACTACTGAACATGGACAACTTCTTCCATATTTTTATGCCAATTGATCACAAAGACTCCCCCCATCTCACCTTCCCCTTCAACAAAATGTTTCCTTCACTGAATCCTGCCTTTCACTCAAAGGCTAGGGAGTGCAGACAAGACTCAGTTGAAAACTGAAACTCCGCAAAGTGATGCATTGCCAAGAAAGAACATCCTAGCCAGACATATTAAGCTACTGGAAACAAAACCAGACTTGCTGCTTGTTTTTTTACTCCCTACACAATCAGTACTCTCATTTTACTAGAAAAGAGACTCCACCCCAGAAGCAGAGCCCGCTCTATAGGTCAATTGGCGTTAGATTTCTGGGAGAACTGGTGTGAACTGCAGCACACTCTAACTGCCCTGGGGAGACCCTGCTGGCGCAAACTACATTGATGTAGTCTGTTTGGTCAGGCAAGCTGCTGGGCCGTGCTTGGAGAGGCCCATTCGCATGTGCGCTACATGAGTGCCAAATTTGACGGTGGGAAGCCTCCCATCTCACTAGACTAGGCAGGTAAGAGTGTGAGAGAGAGTGTGTGTGTGTTGGTGGGGGGGCGGGGCGGAGCTGGTATCTGCTCCTAGCAAGAGGGTGCACAGTGGAGGTGGTGAGAGTGAACTGGGGGCACCCCCTGCCTCCTGCAGGCACTCAGCCCCTACCCACCCACACAATCCCCCTGCCTTTCCCAGACACTCATTACCCCCAAGACTCCTCTCATACACCTAACTCACTGCCCAGTCCCCAGCTTCCCTGCCTCCCAAACCAGAGTCCCCCCCCAACCCCTTGCTGCCTCCCCGCATTGCAAGTCCCAGGAGAAAAGGATCCTCCAACTCTGATGGAGAGTGCCCCAGCTGCCACCTCCTCAGCCCTGCAGAACTGGCTCTCTGGACCAGAGGCAACATACTGAAGTTTTGCCTTGGGCAGCAGATTGTCTTGAGCAGCCTCTGCCCAGAAGCGCTAAGTCACAAAACTGAGTATATCCAAGTTGTGAACAATGGAGACCTGAAAAGTCTGTTTGCCTTCATCTGTAGGACTAGTCACTTCCGCATCGACAACTCTGTTCTCAAACTGCTGCAGTAATGGTGCCTCTGGCACGTCCCTTGGAAGTCTGCAGAAAACACAGCAGTGGACCTGTCTTGCCTCAGTGAAAGCTCCCTCCATTGTCAATTACAAGCCCTTTATTTTGGGGACCGTGTCTTTAGGTGCCACACTCATGCACAGTAAGTTACACGACAACCTATAAGAAGGAAAAAAAATGCATATGTGTAGACCCCTGAATTCTCTAGGTTTTCAGTTCACCCTAGGATAACAAGCCACACAAATACAATGTCCAAAGCTCCAATGAGTTAGTCCAATAGTACAATCACTGAACATTCAGTACCATTAACACAACGGCCACCTCCTGCACCTGACATGAACCAAAATGATCACTCAGACTCACAGATCAACTACAGCAGGCGAAGTGCACAGGCAGAAAGCTTGAGTGCAAACCACATTCTGAATCCATCCTCCAGCAGCACAGACAACTCTTACAGGATTACGCCACAGCAGTAATGGATGCAAAACGAGCCTTCTATCCCTCCACTACCAAGGCCAGCACAGCTATTTTGCATAGTGAACTGGCTAATCAATCCAGACTGCATAGCCCAAATATCTGACACAAGCATCAACCACAAGGAAGAGTAGTCAGCTTATTTTGCTGATAAGATAAATTGAAAACGTATGGAGCGATTTGGGACAAATGAAACTCCACTCAAACCAGACTCTATTACCCACCCTGACACAGTTTGGCCCCATCACACAGAACAAACTTAAGAAGCCCCACAAAATGTTAGAGCCACAACCCGTGAAATGGATCCATGCCCTGCCTGCCTGATAAAAGCCAGCGAAGAACAACTATGCCCACTCAATGGAAATAGTCAATGTCTCCTTCAGACAAGCACACCTACAAAACTCTTTGAAAAATGCAATAGTTTGCCCTATCCTCAAGAAGCCATTACTGGACCCTGAAGATCTCCCCTATAATCATCCGATCTAGAGCCTCCCCTTCCTAGACAAAATAACTGAAGGAGCAACAACCACCAAGCTCGAACAACCACACATGACATCGGCCAACATCCTGGATGCCTCACAATCAGGGCTCAGCACAGAGACAGTTCCATTGGCACTAAATGACATTATGGCCATGGACACGAGACTTCCGTGTTCACATTGCTTGACCTTTTGGCTGCCGTTGACACAGAGGACCACTTACTAACCCAGCTCCATAATGTAGCAGGAGTAGGTGGCCCAAGCCTACAGTGATTCCATTCATTCCTCTCCAGCAGACTAACTGCCCCCGCCCGCCTCCAAAGGCACTCATGTGCTGAGTCCCATGGGCATCCATACTATTCCCTCTGTTATTGTTAATATCTACACAAGCCCACTGGGATTTAGTTTGCTGAGCCCAGGGAGTCTGACAACTGTGTGCCCATTGCACTCAACTACATATCTCATTCTCAGGTGATGCAACCACTGTCACTAATAAGATGTCAGAATGTCTTTGGAGAAAAAGGAAAAAAAAACATCAGCTCCTGGATGAAGTGCAGCTGGTTCGAGCTGAATCAAGGCAAGATGGATACAACACTGGTCAGAAAGGGGAAATGCACTGAAGAACTAGCAGAGACAGTGTCTCAACCTGCCACCAAAGGCATACAGCTCCCATTTGTCAGACAGGCACAAAAAGGGTTCTCAGATCATGGTAGGGAACATTCCCTCCGAATATAGCCCGCATGCCATGCTGCTCAATTTGATTAGGCCGAGACATCTTTGTGCTGCATGATTTGTGGCACTGCTACAGAAGGATAAAACCAGACCAGAAACTTACCCACAATATCAACCACGTTAGGTCGGATGAGTGGTTCTCCACCAGTCAATCGGATCTTGTCCACACCTTCCTTCACAAAGAGCCTGGCAAGGGTGATTATCTCCTGGGTAGTGAGCAGCTCTGATTTAGGGGTCAGTTGAACTCCCTCCTCCGGCATACAGTACTGACCTGAATGAGCAATCAAGAAATACGAGGGCAAATGGAAGGATTAGCAAAGAGAGTTGGATCAGCTGCTGGCAAGGAACCAACACTGCACTTGGCTGCACTTCGCATGGCAGTTATAGGCAACTGCTAATTGTTTTGCCTTTCAGAAGTACAGGTAGCATGAACAAACATGCCCAGGGACACAGCTGCTGGCTTAATCCCCAAAACAACTTTACACCTACTTGACAGGTCTGTAAATCAAATTTGCCACTTAAGTCTGGAGGGAGGCAAAAGTATTGGTGTAATCAAATCTGTATTTTTTCACCCCCAGAGTTTTAGTTGAATTGTTTTGCCCAGTTCTAGTTCCTACAGGTGGACCTCCATATCCTGTGCAGTACATGAACCTTACTGGGACATGGAGGGGCAAGAAACAGACAGACTTACATCTGAGGTTACATTTCTCAGTCAGGGAGATCCGCAGGTAGTTGTGCCGACGGCCAAAGCTGTCAGTTAGGAAAGCAGAGAAAGGGGCAGCATGTTCAGTTAGGAAACCTTTTCTTCTTGTGCTTGGCAATTCCTGAGGAGAAAAAGCAATAAAACAAATGGCAGCTGTTTTCGCCTTCAACACACCGTACAAATGTTAACTGAGTCTAAACTTCACAGGGAAATCATCATCCACATTTTACAGAAGGGGAAAACAGAGGCACACAGAAGCCAAGTGATTTTGACCAAGACCAAAGTGAGTCTCAGTGGAACAGCTAAGGAGTTCCAGGGGTTTCCCGACTCTCATCTCCTGCTGCATATTTAAGATAAAGGGGAAAGAACCATATAAAATTAGCCATTTTGTGTAGCAGTTGCTATGGGCCTGCTCTGCAAAATATTTTGCATGGACAGTTTGATTCTTGAAATCTGTAAAGACAGAGGGAAAGATATACACCCAAAATAGTCATCCAGAGGCCCTCATTGTGGTCCTCCAATTGATCAACCTGGGCATGATCCTTCCAGGCATTTTACTGCCTAGCAGAAGAACTAAAAGTTAGAAGCAACACAACATCACTAGCCTTCTGCCTGTGAAAGTTCAAGTATAAGGCAAAAGGCCCTGTCCAACATAAGAACAAATTGGGCCACTTTGAACGCCCTTTAAATCTGTTGGCAACAGTTGTATTTAGAACTGTGTTAGAAGCCTTGTGCTGTGGACATGGCTTGGCTAACATGATTCCCAGCTGAAAGGCCCCATGTAACTAGTCAGGGAGGCAGTGCTAAAACCCCTAACAGTAATATGACAGTGTTTTAAACAAGGCTATAACTAACACAATGTTGTTCTCTTCTCTTTGTGTGCCTAAAAAGTGCTAGAACGAAAGTCACGCTCCAAAACGTCTGTTAGTCTATAAGGTGCCACAGGATTCTCTGCTGGTTTTACAGATCCAGACTAACACAGCTACCCCTCTGATACTTGACATTTGGGAATGTTACAACCTGGAGTAACTAGAATCTGAAACCCTGGCTTTATGTTCCTGTATGTGTGCGGATACAAAATTTGTATCTGCATCCTATCTCTGAGCTGCAGAAATGGTCCGCGGACATCTGCAGATTTGCAGAGCTCTATGCGTATGTAATTAAAGGAAGTAAAACACCAGGAAGGGCAGGGGGTCAGAGAACTGTACAATAGAGGTCGAACATGGGCAGAGCTAAGAAGAGACTCCCCTGCCTGGGTGAGATAGGCCAATCTAAGTTTCAAACAAGTGCTGCTCAAGACACAAACCGTATCAAGTAGCAGCTAACAAAAGTGGAAAAAAAGAAGAACATCCGAGTAGGGTGCCAAACCCTCTAAGATTGCCTGGAGCCTTCAGGAATTAAAGATTAATCTTTAATTAAAGATTAGATCAGGTGATGAAACCTCCAGGAACATGTCCAACCAAAACTAGCAACCCTATGCAATGTTTAGCGCACTAGGGTTAAAGCTGAGCAGCAGCCCCAGGGCCACCGCTTTGCTTACTATGCCATTAAGAGAAGTTGACATTAAGAGAAGCTGATGCTTGATTAAAAACATCTTAGATATAAATAATTCTGCATCTCATCCCTTTCACAGAGGGGTGCTGGTAGGAAATCATGCTGTCAGCTGCTTCTGGCTTCCTACTCAGCGTCATAACCCCTTGCTTATAACGTGACCATCTTTACAGCAGGGAACAAGGATTCCGCTCTGGAGATCAATTACAGACCCGTGAGTCCAGCAAAACGTCCCTAAGAATAAAGAATGGGGGGTATTAGAGAGTTAAAGGAAAGTCTGTCTTTTACCTATTTCCAAGTAAGGAAATTGCAACCACTGATCCTCTGAGTGGGTTACTCCTGTCTCTTTGCTACTCGAGGAACAAACCCAGACTTGTTTGTGGATGGGGATTAAGACTTCAGAAAATCTCTCCAGAAATATTTATTTTAAAAGCAGAGAGAGTGCCAACATCTAAATTAACACATTAAAGTGATAGAACAGATCGGTCCCAGAGCAAATTAATTAAGAAAGAGCTATTTGCCAAAAATTTTGCTTCTGCTGATGCCTGCAGGTTCAACATACACTGTGTGGAAGACTAGAATGCCTTCTCTAAGAGGCTCAAACTACACCTGTACGCCTCAGAAATGCAAGCATGCTTTCCATCATCTAGATTATATGGCTGGATTCTAAAATATTATACCAGCACAAATCTGGACACCGCTAAAATCAGTGGAGTTCCTCGAGATATGCACTAGTGTAAATGAGAGCATGTTGTGTTGTACAGGCTTCAGAAGTCTGTGGGATTCCCTCTTCACTTCACAATAATGCAATATCCGCATAAATCTCTCCATTTTTTAATAAATCTATTAATGGCGCCTGTCAAGCTTGTACCTGGTTCTTTCCCCACCCCACTCTGCCAAGTTTAAACATACTTGAGCGGGAGTAAAACTATATAAATGAGCTTCCCACTCATATTCCCTGTGGCCACTCTCCACTTCTCCCTCCTCCACCTTCTGTCCCATGGTCTATCACATCATTGAAGCCTCTGGATAAAGAAATAGCTACTGTGAAAAAATCTGAAAGCGAAACCACAATTTGACACAAAGGAACTGAGATCCATGGTCTGCTATTAACATGGAGAGCTGAGCCTGAGGTTTGAGACCCTGAAGAAACACATGGTGACCGCAGCCAGTTAGCTCCCTGCCTTTGGGCTAATCCCCAACCACTTCCCATGTGAGACTACTCCTAAGCAGCATGCTGCAGTATATTAGCAAGTCTGGATATACAACTGCCTTAAAAAGCTTTTTACACTTTTAAAGTCTGAACAAGCACGCTCCGATGAACCCCATAGCTGAAGTCTTGGATGCACTGAAACCACAAAAGATATACATTTTCAAGTAGTTTTTTTCATCTCACTCTACTCCCAGCTCCGCCACTAACCTATGGGGTGGCTGGGCAAGTTATTTAACCCCATTGTACTTCCACTTCCCCACCTGTAAAACAGGGATAATAGTAGAATCATTTTTATAAGGGTTTTCAGAGGCTCAAATGAAAGGAGCTATAGAATTACCAAGTGTGTGAGGTTTTTAAAAAAATACCTATATGCTTTTATCTGGTGGTGGATGCTCACATTTCTCCATTGATATTAATGGAATTATATTAAGATTTTATGGAGACCAACTGAATAATTATGATTGACACTAAGCAGTCACTGCAGTGGGGGAGGTTTAGGTTGGATATTAGGAAAAACTTTTTCACTAGGAGGGTGGTGAAGCACTGGAATGGGTTACCTAGGGAGGTGGTGGAATCTCCATGCTTAGAGATTTTTAAGGCCTGGCTTGACGAAGCCCTGGCTGGGATGATTTAGTTGGGGTTGGTCCTGCTTTGAGCAGGGGGTTGGACTAGATGACCTCCTGAGGTCCCTTCCAACCCTGATATTCTATGATTCTAAATGGAATGAAAAAAGGTTAGAATAATGGGATGAGGTGTATGAGATGCAGTGGAAATGGTTCTTAGAAATGCAATGCATTTTGTCTCCATTAATGCTCTTCAGACACATCACCACAAAATCATTTAAGGAGAAAGATTTTGTGTTAACAAGTTAAAGAAAAAAGGAATATTTTAAGTCCTGCGACTACAGTGGCCAGTTCCAGTCATTCTACCTATCCTTGTTAGGTTATAACGGGTAAGGGGTTAAAGGTTAAATGTTAAGATCTGACTGTAAACTTCAGACATTAAATGAGCAGCTGGACTCTAGGGCTGCGTTATGTGGAGGATATGGAGAGGATGAGAGAACAAGCCACGTGACAGATGTTAGTCCCATCACTCGATGCGCTACTGGAAGCAGCTCAGATACTGGGTTGATGCTCATGGTATAAGAACCTATACAGAAGAGCTGTCCAAAGTTGCTTCTGAAAGTGCTCCAGAACTGCTCTGCCCACACAGGTTGTATGCCAGGGGGTCAAGTGTAGAGGTGTACTGGTGAAGCAAGGATGCACAGCTCTGCCCATATTATGCCTGGCCAGGGTGGATTTAAAAAAAAATAATAATAATAAAAAAACCAAAATCAATGATTAAAATTTTTTTTTAATTGTTTCTGATAAAATGCTTTTTGAGGAAAAACCTATCTAAAGATACATTATACCTCAAAGATATCTCATCATAGAATAGGGATTATAAATTATAATTCTATAGCATGAGACAATATATTCATGTAATGTTTAAGAAAAGTTTTGTAAATGAGTTCCAACAGTTCATGGATTAGGGACCCAATCTTATGGGATTCCACTGGCTTCTGTACAGATTATTTAGGTTAATTTTTTTATCTACCCAATGGGACTCAGTGCTCAGTCTAGAAGATACCATCAGAAATGCTTAGTTTTGCAGTTCTCAAACTGTGGATTTGTCTCTCCAGGGGTAATATGCTTGTTAACAGCAAAAATGTTTAAAATAAAGAAATAAATATATAGAGGTGAGAAATAACAGACCTCAACTCTACTGTCCCTCTGCAAATTTGTGTACACAGAGTCAATCTCTTACCTCTCTCTAGAAGTGGAAAGTTTCAAAAAGTTCAGTGAATAAAAGATTGTTGGGAGAGGAATAGATCTGGACAAAGGAGAAGAAGTCTGGAGATAAATGTGAGAACCAAGGGACATATGCTTGTTTTGTTAAAATATTATATGTTTGCTGTTGAAGAAAAAAAATCCAGAATACTTAACATTGTTGATTTAGTTAAATAAAACAATTTAAATGTCTGTCTGGTGATGTTCTCCTCCTAATATAGCATGGCAAGAAAATCCTCCAAATATTAATGATTAACCCAGAGGTCGGCAACCTTTCAGAAGTGGTGTGCCCAGTCTTCATTTACTCACTTTAAGGTTTCGTGTGCCAGTAATACATTTTAATATTTTTTAGAAGGTCTCGCTCTAGAAATCTCTATATTATATAACTGAACTACTATTGTATTGTAAAATAAACAAGGTTTTCAAAATGTTTAAGAAGCTTCATTAAATTAAAATGTTGATCTTACGCCGCCCGCCCGCTCGGCTCACTGCTGGTAGGGGTTCTGTTTACCTAGGCCGGCAGCGGGCTGAGCGGGGCCTGTGGCTGGTACTCCGGCAGGCTGCAGCGTGCCATTAAAAATTGGCTTGCGTGCCGTCTTTGGCACGCGTGCCATAGGTTGCCAACCCCTGGATCAACTTGTTGAATTGGAGATAGTTTATCTCCCAATGACTTCATAAATATCTGCTTCAATTACCTTTGGTAAATGAAATAACCAAACAATCAATCATTCATTTTCTGATATAGCTGTAAAACTAATCTGAAAAGTTTTCAGAATAAATCACTGTTTAAAAACGTAAAGCGTGTACCTTCTAAAAATGAAACCTACATCTATCTCTGAGTTGTGAAGAATATGTATTAAGGTTACAATAACCAACAAGAATGCGCTTTTATGTAGAAAACCATGATTAAATTGAGTCTTCCTGGCTAGTGATTTAAATCAAATCCACCCTGTGCCCGGCTGTAGCCAGCAGCGTTAGTCACTCCATAGTTTAAACAAGGGAACTCTAGCACTATTTTTAGAGATATTTACAATATTTTCCATACTCTAGATACAGCTGTCTATTTCCCCAAGAAGTTTTTTGCAGATTTTCTGTGTGCTACTCCTGGGGGTGGAAGACAAGTTGAAGATGCACTCCCTGAACACATCAGCGAGGCAGAGTAGGGCATGTGGGATGGAACAGGGTGCAGCCAGACAGACAGCAGAACAGTGGGAGGTGCAGAGAGGTGACATCTAATAGCTGAGGCCATTTTGAGTCATTGGCAGCTGTTCTAACAATGCAATCCTTTTTTTTTTAAAAAAGGGGGGGCAGAAAAATAATCCTTTTGTAGGAGCATAATCTTCCCAGAGACCATTATTCAATTTACTTCAGCTCTCCACCTGCAGAGATCTTGTAATCAAATGGCAAAAGTCCAGAGGACTTTCAATACCACGTGGCCAGTGGACTGGTAAGGTCTGAAAAGAGGCACGAAGCATAGGTGTCTGCTTACACGAAGTGGCCCATTAGCCCTATTTGGGGACATCTACAGTGCAATTATAAAAAACTCACCACACTGAGCCTCAGATTGCAGGTCAGTCGAGTCAGCCTCCCAGGGCTCAGGCCGCAGGGCTAAAATTTGCAGTGTTGACATCTGGGCCCAGGCTGGAGCCCAGGCTTGTAGACTCACCCCACTCTCCAGGTTTCAGCGCTCAGGCTTGAGCCCAAGCTCAGAAACTTGGCGAGGGGTGCAGGTCTCTGAGCCCGGGCTCCAACCCAAACGTCTACACAGCAATGTTTAGTCTCACAGCCTGTGCCCAAATTAGCCGACCTAGGCCAACTGCAACTGTGTCATAGGTCTTTTATTGCAATGTGGACATACGCTGAGTTACCAGTATTTCTGCTTTCGGTTGTTCCTTTTCAGCAGGCAGAAGGAAATCAAGGCCCTGCTTCTGTCTGAAGTGTGCTTACTACATTAAAAAGGATGCCAGATTGAGTTTGAACAACAGAACAGTATCGGGTGTCAATACAGGACCTTGGCCCTCTCTGTTTGCATTTACCAGCAGGTAAAACTGATAACTACAGACACTCATCAACACACAGCCAAGCTCTCAGCTCGGACCCTATACATGATTCATCTATCGTAACTACTAAGAAGGCTTCCAGTTGAGCAGGCAGTGGAGTAAATCTACCTTTAACTCCGAGGGGGTAGTGCAGACAGACCACACGCTGTGCCTGCCAGTTCTGTGTAACCTTATTGACATTAGGGAGTGCTTTACCAGGCCTGCACCTACCAGAGATAAAAGAACCACCATTAGCTCTGGTGGTGATTACTGGCAAAAAAAAAATTCCCTAATGTAGACAAAGTATAAGTAAGAGAGCACACAGCCAAGTTTATAGACTTTGCTCATCCCTCAGCTAACTTTGTGGTTGTTTTGCATCCTTTGTTTCACATATTAGCAGATAATAGGCAAAGTTGCTGGTTATAAATGTGAAAGTGGCACTCTCTCTCTTCAAGGACATGGTCCCAATGTACAGCAAAACCTGCCAAGAGCAACCAGTCATGGGAGTTCGCAGAAGTGGATGCTTGTAAGAGGTGGTCTCTTCAGATGTATGGTATTGCCACCCTTACTTCTCTGCTGCTGATGGCAGCACTGCCTTCCGAGCTGGGTGCTTGGCCAGCAGCCGCTGTTCTCTGGCCGCCCAGTTCTGAAGACAGCTGGAGAGTGGTGGCTGCTGGCTGGGCACTCAGCTCTGAAGGGAGTAAGAAAATGTCACTGGTTGCAGATGACAGGTGGTCGCTCTTCACAGTTTCTTCACATTTAAATTATAGGGGGGAAAGTTCCATGGCCTCTTCAAGTACTCACTTGTGACTGGTGGTCTCTCTTCAGAAGTGGTCACTAAAGCAGGTTTTACTGTAGTTTTATAAATCTTTTAGCTATTTAAACATACTTTTTAAAATCAAGATCTGCTTCCTTAATTGGATTTTTCTTCAGTTGCATAAAACGGTTTGTTATTGTAATGTTGCTCGAGTGCTAGAAGCTGCTCCGCCACAAGCATGCAAAGGTGCTGTTACACAAGGTTATAAAAGATTATATTCACTTTAAAATGGTCAGAGAGGAAAGCTTACTACCCAGGGCTTTCCCCAGTGAAAGAATGACTCCAACTGTCCCGCTCCCTCTGCCCAAGTGATGCAAACTGAGAGATTCACCGCTAACTCATGTCATATGGATTAGCAGACTCATGTTGATATGGTCCCTTTAAAAGTATTGTTGGAAATAATTAACAATCTTTGCTTGGTGTGTAGCAAAAAGGCTTGTGTAAAATAACTGAGATCATGTTTTCATCCTGACTACTAGAAGTTCCTATTCATTAGCTTGTTGTCATATCCTTATACCCGGATACAGTTTAGGGGATTGATAATGGGAAGAGTCATAAGAATGGCCATAATACTGGGTCAGACCCAAATGTCCATCTAGCCCAGTATACTGTCTTCTGACAGTGGCTATTGCCAGGTGCCTCAGAGGGAATAAACAGAATGGGTAATCATCAAGTGATCCATCCTTAACTACTTAGGTTTCTAGGTCAAATCCTAACCTAGGCTGGTGCTGACAACAAGTTCCCACTAACTAATGGTTGTTCACAGACATGCGAGATGAGCTTGGTAGTTCTCTTTCCAATTTCTAGTGGGAAGGTCGTCTATATTACCAAAAACACACCTCTTCAGTTAGCACTCACTGGCACAGATCAATAGCCTCAGTAGGAAGGCCAAGGATTAAATGGTTATGGACTCTGAACTATTTTCATCCCACCTGAAAGATCAGTTGAGGCATACTGATAGAGAGGAGCTGGGGAAGCCTGGTCTGCTACTGACTGTAGTGCTATCTGATCTGTGAACAAAGAACTTCAGACTCCTGGGCTGTCAATCTGACACTTTATATTAGATGTTTACACATTAGAAGATCATACTGAATATTTTAAAAAAAATATTAAACAGCTATTCCTGTAACTCTCTGTGACAGACTGTCAAGCCTCTGGATGTGTATACTATAATAATATATATAACTGGAGATATACCTATCTCCTAGAACTGGAAGGGACATTGAAAGGTCATCAAGTCCAGCTCCCTGCCCTCACTAGCAAGACCAAGTACTGATTTTTGCCCAGATCCCTAAGTGGCCCCCTCAAGGATTGAACTCACAACCCTGGGGTTAGCAGGCTAATGCTCAAACCACTGAGCTATCCCTCCCCCCAGAGTTAATCAGATTGTGCTTTCTAGTGTAATTTTTCCACAAACATCAAAAAAAATTGAAGTTATCACCAGAATATTAACACCCATTAAAAATATCACAAAACGGGAAAGCGCAGGGTTCTCAAACTTCATTGCACCATGACCTCCTTATGACAACAAAAATTACTACATGACTCCAGGAGCAGGGACTGAAGCCTGGGCCTGCTTGAGCCCTGCCATCCTGCAGGGCAAAGCCTGAGCCCCTCTCCCTCAGGTGGAAGAGGCACAAAGCCAAAGCTCAAGGGGATCAGCCCCAGACAGGGGGCCTGTAACCTGAGCCTTGCCGCCCAGGGCTGAAGCCCTTGGACATTCTTCACTTTACTTTACTTTCCAGAGACTATAAAGATTTAACAGACTTCTCTGAGACACTAACAAAAAACTATCAAAGTGTTTGGTCTTGACAAATCACTAAATAGGCATTTGTAGAGAATTTTGCTGGGAGTGAAGAAACAAGCACGACTGGTCTAAAAAAAGCCATCCAAACCCAGAGGGAGCGAGGCTACAGAGCAGCATAGGGGCAGGGCTTGCACCATCATGCTGCATGCGGGGGCAGTACTTGGTCCAAGAAAAAAAAAAAAAAAGAAAAAAAAAAAGAGCCCAGAGAAAAACAGCCCCCAAATTAAGTGTAAAACCTCACAGGCTGCAAGTAAGTAAAAAATGCCACCCAGTCTTTAAAAGGTAAGCCCAAATATCACTTAATTTGAGCTACTTAGGCAACCCCATGGTGGGCCTGTCTAAGATACAGCAGGCCACATTGCTGCATGCTACAGCCTCACCCAACACATCCCTCCCACTTCCAGCCTTTCCCCAAACACTCGTCTTCATTCCAAATTTAAAGTAGTAGTACATTATTAAACACAACACTCAAGTCTGGAGCTTAAACTATGTGACACTACTTCCAATTATAAAACATTACTTGTACAGCAGTTTTAAGACGTCACCCTTTACACAAGGACATACCTTTTGAATAAAGTCACACTTATGATAATAGTGAACATATTTCTTAGATAGTTCCTTAATTTTTTTTTTAAAAGTACATAAGATTAGAGGAATACGGTTTTCAACTTCGGTTCCAGTTGTGAACTGTCATGTGGCACTGTCGTCCCCCATTAGCCAGCTGCCACATTCCAGTCCACATGTGGTTACCTTTCACTGGTGAGAGACTCATAGACTCATAGGTCAGAAGGGACCAACATGGTCATCTAGTCTGACCTCCTGCACAAAGCAGGCCACAGAACCCTACCCATCACTTCTATAAAAACCCCTAACCTATGTCCGAGTTATTGAAGTCTTCAAATTGTGGTTTGAAGACCTCAAGCAGAGAATCCACCAGCAAGTGACCCATGCCTCAGGCTGCAGGGGAAGGCGAAAAACCTCCAGAGTGTCAGCCAGTCTGCCCTGGAGGAAAATTCCTTCCCGACCCCAAATATGGCAATCAGCTAAACGCGTGAGCGATGTGGCAAGGCTTCCCCAGCCAGCAATCAGGAAAGAATTTCTGCAGTAACTCTGATCATGCCCAATCGCAGACCACGAGCAGACCTATCTGCTGATAATCCAAGACAATTGCAAAATATTAAACTATCCACATATCATCCCTCCATAAACTTCAAGCTAGCTAAAGCAATAGTCTTTTGCTCCCCCGAAGGCTGTTCAAACTTCACTCCTCTAATTGGTTAGAAACCTTCGTTCAATTTCAAGCCTGAACTTCCTAGATGTCCAGTTTGTACCTCATTCATCCTTGTGTCCACATTAGTACATAAGCTTAAATAACCTCTCCCTCCGCAACGTTAATCCCCTGATATATTTATATAAAGGCAAGATCCCCCGGAGTCTTCTTTTGGTTAGGCTAAACAACCAAGCTCTTTCGAGTCTCCTTTCCTAAGGCAGGTTTTCATTCTGGGATCAGCCTAGTAGCCGTCTCGGAACTGTTCCGTTTGAATACTTAAACATGGGAACCAGACTGCACACAGTATTCAGGTGAGGTCTCACCAGCACTTATAACAACGGTACTAACACTCTTATCTTGTCTGAAATACTCGCACTATGCACCCTAAAACCGCATTGTGATTTTTTAACGGCCAATATCGCATTGGGCGGCTCATAGTCAGCTTCGATCAACCAAGACCCCAACGTCCTTCTCCTCCTCTGTGTTTCCAACGTGATGGTCCGCAAGTAATACTCAGAAAATCTTATATTATCCTAGTGCATACTTGCTTTCAGTATTAAATTATCTATTCTCTTCAGTTTAACAAGGTGGTCCACGATCTTCCTGTATAGTGTCCCGGTCGCTCTCTGTGTTAGCAATACCCCCCAGCTTGGTATCATCCACAAAGCTTTATTAGCAATTCCCGCTCTTTGTGCAAGTCAGTAATAAAAGGTTAAATAAAATTGGTCCCATAAACCGATCCTTGAGGAACTCCACCTAGTAACCTTACCTCCAGCCTGACAGTTACCCTTCAGCTAACGACCCGTTGGATGTCTCCCCTTTAAACCAATTCCATCCACCTTTCAATTTTTCATATTCATCCCATGCTTTCAGTTTAAAAACAATCCCCATGGGAACGGGTCAAATGCCTTACTGAAGATCAGGTAAAATAGATCTAACCGCATCCTTTGTCTAAATAATCCGTCACCTTCTCGAGAGAAGGAGATCAGTTTGGTTTGGCACGAATCTATCCTCTAGTAAACGTGTATTTTGTCCAATTACATTGATCCCCAAGGTCCTTAAACATACTTTCCTTCAAAATTTTTCCAAGACCCTATACGTACTACAAGACGTCACCTAACAGGCCTATAGTACTCGGATCACTTTTTTCGACGCGCTTCTGAAAGATGGAACACGTTAAGCAATCCCAGTCGATGGTACAAACCCCGAGTTAACAGATTCATTAAAAAATCCTAGCTAACGGGCTTGCAATTTCATGCGCCCCGTTTCCTTAATATCGTGGAGGAGAATTGTCCCGGGCCCTCTGTTTGGTCCCCATCAAGCTGTCAAGTTTGGATTCTACCTGAGATGTGGTAATATCTACCTCATATCCCATTCCCGTTTAACATCCTTCCCTCATCCTCAACTCCTCATTAGCCTTATTAAGACAGAGTCAAAGTACTTTTAGACTATGGGCCATGCTAGGTATCCTTAACCTCCTCCATCCTAGTGTATGCTGCCACTCTTCTTTCTTGTTTTCTCTTATTTATCTGGCTATAGAACCTTTTACTATGTTTTTAATTCCTCTTGCAGGTTCAAACTCTAAACGACTGTGCCTTCCTCACTTTATCCCTACATGATTCTGACCTCCATTAGTACTTCCCTTGCGTAATCCCACTTTACCTTTCCACTCTCTTGAGGCTTTCCTGCTTTTTCTTTAACCATCACCTCTCTGAGATGCTTGCTCATCCAGCTCGGTCTACACCTCCTGCCTGTGGTCTTTTTCCTCTTTCTTGAGATGCAGGCTTCCGATAGTTTCTGCAGCTTACATTTAAAGTAATCCCAGGCCTCCTCCGCATTTAGATCCACAAGTTCTGCAGTCCAATCCACTTCCCTGACTAATTTTCTTAACTCTAAAGTTAGCCCATTTGAAGTCAAAAACCCTAATCCCAGATCTATTTTTGTTTATCCTTCCATCTAGGTTGAACTGAGCAAGGATTTCTGTACACCATATTTCCGTAAAGCACTTTAGGATCTCTCAAGGGGGAAAAAAAAAGGTGCTATCTAAAACCAAGATTATCAGCGTTCAAACAGTAGTTGCCCATCTCAGTATTAACAGGAGTGCCTTTAACAGATTTATAAAAAATTATCCACAGTCCATCCATTTTTTCTTTCTTTCTTCTAGATAACTTCCCCCTCAAAATAGCTGACTGTGCAACTCAGCTTTCCAAGAAAGACAGATTTAGCACCCTGCAGCTCACCATGATAGGCATTTTCACAAGCCTACCTCCTCTATCCTGATGTTCAAAAAATCTCCTGGCATATTCTGTAAGAGCAAGTGGTTGTGCCAGTATCTTGTTTAAAAGCCCTCATCTCCCTGCTGCTCAGCTGTTGACATCCGCCCCTTCGTCCCAGAGGTGGCCTTGTGCCAGTGTTAATTGCTCCGTAAAGTATGATCCCCCATTTCTCCCTCAGCCACCCCCAAAAGGTAGGTAACCCCTAGCCGCCAAATGACCCTCTTCCTTGGCATCCTCCCTGTAAATACCACTGCCCCATTATTCCCTATGCATATTATCCCCAGGGGCTGGCACCCACCTGATCCTTAAATCCAGCCATCCTCTGGCCCCCTCTCCCTAGCTAAATCCCACCCCACCAGCCCCCCTCTCCATTCCCCCCATTTAACTCCCTCCTCCCCAGCTGCCTCCCACAACCTCTCTACTGAGCCAGACACCTGTCCGCCTACATGACTCCCCCGGGGCTCCCATTAACCCCCCAGGCTGCTGCCCCCTACTCACGTGAGCCGGGACGGGGGCAGCCACTAGCGCTTGCTGCTGCTGCTGCTGCTGCCGCACAGGAGCCCCGGAGCTGCAGCTCCTGCCCGACCGGGCACGCAGGGGCCCCCGCAGGAGACACCCGCGAACCCCCTGCGCCGCTGCCATAAACCCTGGCTGAGCCGCTCCCGCGCAGAGCCGGTACCTGCGGCTAAACCCAGGCTCCTTCTGCCCGGGACAACAGCAGCTGCGGCCGGCCTGAGTCACGTGGGGGGAAGAGGCCCAACCAGCCAATCGCAGTGTGGGGAAGGCTGAGGATGCCGTGCCGCATGCTGGGAGTTGTAGTTCCTCGCATGCTTCGGGGAGGCAGGTGGTTCCAGGCTGAATCCACAGGGAAGGATCGCTGTGTAGCTGGCAGGCGAGGATTAATCCTAGACGCCCGGCTCAGGCAGCCTACCAGGTCCTTGATCTCCTTACGCCTGCTGCTACAGTTAACAGAGCAGTGGTTTGGGGCACTTTTCGTGTGTGTGTGTTTTAATTAAATTACAAACAAACAGGGACATGCAAAGGCAAAAGAGAACTGGGGCTGGGACATTTGGTCCTGTTCATGCGATCACATCCTTCAACTCAGATCTAATGGCAGGAAAAAGGCCTTTATTTACTTTTTCATGATATCAAGAGAATGCCTGAAAGAAGTACAGTTTCAGGTTTTGCCTGCTGGAAGACTCTGAACAAACAGAGAACTGGCGGGGATTTTGACATCAGAAGTACCATCCCAAAATGGACAACATGATTTTTATTCGGATTGTTTAATTTTTTTTTTGTGCTAATTCCTGGTTAGCTCAAGTGTATGAGAAACAGTTGCAAGAAAATATATTTTTGTTCAAGATTCAAAGTCTTCAAAAGGACTGAGAAATCTCCCAGACCATTTCTCTGGGTCCTTCAAGCAGTTCTCTAGCAAAAACAGGGAAAACAAATTTTTACATACTCAGTACTTCTAAATTAAAAAAAAAAAACTTTCATGTTGGAGACTGACAGATAATTATGCTTCCATTTCGCTTTATAGAGCACACAAAAGCACACGTTTTGGCCAATTGATGGCAGTATTCTGGTTCAATTGATGATAATATGCTGGTATCTTTCATTCCTACTTTTGTTTTTCTTTAATATAATGTTGCACCACGGACATTTTGTTTATATGCAAAAATTGAACAGTAGGTGTCTACCGACTGTGGGTCAAATCCTGTTTTCAGTTATCAGAAGCTTAAACCCCTATCATTTGAGCTAAAAAGGCAACACGATTAGTTATGATTAAACAGCCGGCTGTTATAGTCACTGTTCAATTAAGCAAATATATTTTCAATAATAAAGATAACATTTAATTAAAACATAAACTGCTTGATGTTGTGTGCAACTGCAAAAAGGTAAATGAGCAAGTTATGGCTTGCCTAATCACCAGCAGTTTTGTGAATTCTTTCCATGGTGCCTCTATTTTCCTCTCCCTTATGGTGGCTCTTCCCCTACAGTCAACAGTTTGATTTTTTCTTAACTGCAAACACCCAAGCAGGTGCTAAACTATACTTACATTGATTTTGATGGGACTGTGCATGTTAGAAAAGTTAAGCAGATGTATTAATGTTTGCAGGATTAAGGCCTTAGACCCTGTCTGCATGGGAAAGTATTTCCTGTTATACAAGTATAGTCTTACTACATAATCCCCTATGAGTATTCTTATTCTGAGATGTGTATCTTTTTTCAGTCTAGTTTAAGCTCCTTCCCAAGCAAACATTCAAACAAAAAGAAAAAGAGCCCTTCTTATACTGGAACAAGAGTGTTTACAGACGGGTTATACCAGTACAAATATATTAGCTCAAAAATCACACCTAGCTTATACCAAATAGACTATTCTGGGTAGCCAGGGCCTCAGACAGACTGTTTTCGTTGTGTCTTTCAACGGCTTTCCAATTGCCCAGCACTCATAAGGAATTGAAGGTGTGAGGTTTGCATCTTCATCCCACGATGCCGTGTTATGATGCGCCTTCACATTGTAACCACAAGTTATTATGTCTTGATACAATATCATGTCGCTGCAAGGCATTATATTGATCCATTTACTGCAGGATGAATAGTCAATCCTTAACATTCAGGACAGTTGCCTTATTTCAACAGACAGGAATCATTGTAGAAATCTTTCTATATCACCAGGCTTTCAGTTACAGGAACAACTGTATAGTGTGTGTGACTTACCTCCTGAATCTACTCGTTCTACAGCCTTGACCCCAAGGAATGTGATTCTTGTTTCTGTTCTCACCTACCCTCTTTTTATTTAGTTATTTCTTTTGTTCTGAGTTTTGGCTGAATTCTTATTTAACTCATTAACCACAGTGCACAACTCAGCAAAGCGATTTCTGGTTGCAAATTCACAGATGAATTACACTCTCGGTACACTGAGACATTTTGCACTTTGCACTGTGCTATCCAGATAAATCAATGTGTTAGCCAAGATTCATTACAACCCACATGAACATTTGAAGGGCAGAGTCCATGGATCAATGTACTTTGTAAGCCCTTACGAGAAAATACAAGAAAAGGTTGGCTGGGCCTCAGGGCCGGTGTAGGAAGTGCGGGGCCCAATTCGAATAGTTTCGACGGGGCCCCGGCAGGGATGACTATAAAAAAAAAAATGTAAAAAAACACATGGAGCTTGTACTCACCAGGCGGTGCTCCGAGTCTTTGGCGGTGGGTCCTTCACTTGCTCCAGATCTTCGGACCTGCCACCCAAGTGCCGCCGAAGACACGAAGTGCCGCCAGGTGAGTAAAAATTAAAAAGGCGCCTCTACCAGGGCAGAGATTCTCACTGGGTGCAGGGCCTTCTTAGGCGTGGGGCCCAATTTGGGGGAATTGGTGGAATTGGCCTAAAGCCGGCCCTGCTGGGCCTGGGCCTGTTATCTTTTTCCATACATAATGAGTAAACAAAATTATTTAAATCTGAGTGTTTTTATTAAATTAAGAGAGCAACAAAATAAGAAAGACCAAATATAAGGTCTCCAGGAGAGAGGACAGTGTTTGTGTACATGTGGATAGGGTCTCCTCTGGCAGTCAGCATTATGTTCTGAGTACAGAATGGCTGCTGAATTCTGCACACTTAGCGAGTGCTTAGCAATCAAATGTGGAGTACACAGACAACAAAAACATTGCAGTATCACAGTTTAATAACACCCCACTATGGTGTCTCTGGATCTAAAACAGCATAGGATAATGTTCACATGGCAAAGAAATGGGTGACTGATATTCATGGAGATCCAGCTGTGTTACTTTTCTGCCAGTTGTCCCCTTTACACATTCAGCTTCTGTTTTTTGTTTGTTTGTTTTCCCCACCAAGAATAATGCCTGGACTCCAGCAACACCTAAACCATCTGTAGCCTGTCTGTCCAGCTTCTACATGCTACAGGAGACCACAGCAGTTAGAGATGCAACAGACTCTCTGACTATTGCAAGGGTAGAACACAATACAGGACATATCAGATATTAATCTGGACCTGTAACCTGCCAGCAACTTCAACAATCCCTTAAAGAAACAATGTCACTTTATTAGAGGTTCAATATCAAGCACTGGCTCATATGTAAAATATGACTAGATTACTTATGACACTTGTCTGTTATATGTGGATTTCATAGCATTCTTAAAGCAAAGCACACCCCAGAGTTACTGTTCTGATCTACACTACAGGTGCAGTAGAGTTAATTGGCATCAGCGTAGAAAGTACTAAAGAACTAGTCTTTTGTAATTATAGTCTGCTTCCTCCACTTGAGAAAGGTGTGATAGCCTTTCTGGAGGACTTTCTTGTGTAGCAGGCACAGGGATAATGTCTGCTGTTCTCTAAGTACCATATGAAGCCACAAAAGCACATTTCAGCAGAGGACATGGATGGGGTAGGATTTTGCAAGACCCCCCCATTATCTTCTCTTGGAGCTGGGGTGGGGGGAAGCTCACAGCCCTCTCCCCCTCCCCCTCATCTCCTCTGCCCCTTCCCTTTATTCCTGTATTGTTTCTCTGCTGAGCTCCTCTTTGGGCCTGAATCTCCTCTCACTTACACCGGGGTAAGTCAGGAGTAACTCTGCTACAGTCAAAGTTATGCTGGTATAAAGCCAATGTAAATGAGAGGGAAATCAGACTTTCATTGCAATAGCCCAGAGGTCGGCAACCTCTGACACACGGCTTGCCACGGTAAACACTCTGGCGGGCCGGGCCATATTGTTTACCTGCCGCGTCGGCAGGTTCAGCCAACCACTGCTCCCACTGGCCACAGTTCGCCATCCCAGGCCAATGGGGGTGGCAGGAAGCCACAGCCAGCACATCCCTCGCCCGCGCCACTTCTTGCTGCCCCCATTGGCCTGGGACGGTGAACCGCAGCCAGTGGGAGCCATGGTCCGCTGAATCTGCCGATGCGGCAGGTTAACAAACTGGCCCGGCCCACCAGGGTGCTCACCCTGGTGGGTCACATGCCAGAGGTTGCCGACCCCTGCAATAACCATTGAATGTCAATGAATTCGACTACCATCCGACACTCTGGAATGGAAACTACCTTTGCCTTTGCCCATCTTCATACAGCCACTCTACACAGTGGGAATGAGACAGAGGATGAGAGACAACAGAAAGGATAGAGGAGAAAAACGGGGGAGACAAAACAAGGCCAGGAACTTTCCTACCTGGACTAGGCTTCTCATTTATGCAGAACCATTTCCTTCTTTTCCAGGTTAGCTCCCTGGAAAGAGCATAAGAAGTCCCCTTCCTCACTGATAACAACATGATGATGCATATATGGTCCCAGTTCAGTGCTATCTGCACCTTTAACCTCTCTCAGTCTCACTGGGTGCATCCGCTCCAGGTGACAAGCCCTGTGCCTTCACCTCTCTAGGGTGAAATTCCATGAATCTCCCACTCTTTAGGGGTGTGTGGATGAGGTGCAGCATCCCGTGTACCAATGGTGATTGCTCAGTGGGCCCAACTGAATTTCGGTGTCCTGCAAGACTTCCTTTTGGGAACACAGAGACATACAACTGATTTTTTTCAAAGTGTCTCTCTCTTCCCTGAGCGCCAGGGGTTCACTTTCATCCACTTCAAAGTTCTTTGCTGTAGTTTCCTGCCTGGATTTCCCCCGCTTTGTACTAAGTCAGTGGTGTTGAACTCAGCATGGTCAGAGGTAAGTTTCAAAGGGATTGACATCTGCTTTCTCCTTTTCTATATCTGCAAATGGGGAATATCAAGAGTTATTGTCCGCTTTCTGGCCTATTCACTGTCTACTACTGTTGGAAATAATTCCTTGTAACTATAGTCACAACCACGCAATAACAAACAGCCAGACATACCACATTTTATAAAATATTACAGGCAGCTTCCATGTCCTTTGTCTAGGGATGACCATGTAAGTAAATTATAATGTCCCTTCCAAACACCCCACATCACAATGCCTCCGCAGCACCATTCTGGCATTCACCAGGCCTGAAAAAATTGGAAAAGTCCAACATCTGAATAAAGTCTTATCTACACCACAAATTGTAACTGTGTTGTAACTGACTTGTAGTAGGAAGAGAGCCTGAAACATAAGCCCTTGTATGACAGCCTGCTATGAGGCAGGACCTGCTCACAGAATCTGGCAAGAACAGGGCAGATATTGCAAAAACACACATTCCTAAGAAGTGCTAAGCACAGAGTACTCATGCAAACACATCCCGATATCAAGTGGTACCAGAATACCCCAATATCAAGGATGGTACAAAAACATTCCCCAAGAATAACAGAAACACACTGACCCCTTCTAAAAGATAATGTCAGGATGACAGCACGTAATAAAAATGTTTTAATGGAACCAACATCTACAAGGTAATGACTAGCCACGGCAGGGGGCAGTGACTAACTATGTCAGAGGCACTTCTAACTGGTTTGTATCAGGGTATAAAATGTATCTCAGAGGGAATATCTTTGTCCAGCCGAGGGGGGGAATGGAAAGTCCTGCCATTCACTAAGCTGCAGCCATTGTCATGGGCATACACGTCTTAGTATCCTTGTAGAGGCTGCCTGGTGCTATTACTGTGCTTTGTCAACAATAAACATGGCCTGGTGTCTTCATACCTTAACAGATCTTGTGGTCATTGGATGGTTCACTCGAGGTCTGTTGTGCCAGCTGATTGCGCAGAGCTGGGGCAGCACACAGGGAGAACACACACATGAAGCCAAACATCTAACCACATGACTTACCAGACTGATTGCATTTATAGTATAGGCAAGCAGTGGTTTGTTTTCGTGTGATTTCCTTGTTTAGGGGGTGTTTCTGTGAAACAAGACCACCTTTCAACCTACCTGTTAAAGCACTTGCAGTTCCCCTCTCAGGGCAGCTGAAATTGTAACAAATACCAAATCCATAAAGTTACTCAGTATTCAAAGTATTTTAAAAAAGTGTTAAAAGGTTGCAAAAGGAAAAAGAACCAAAAAAATCAGGGCATTTCCATGGGCTGCTGGCAGCTTTGGTTTCTGCAGATATTTATAGCAAAAGGGAAGATTTTTGCAGATACTAAAAGACACTGAAAGACACTTCTGCATTTCAGCATTCCACATCCTGTTCCCTCTTGCTCACTCCAGCCTCAGTTTTAATAAATCTTAAAAAGGAACTGTGATCAGCCCAGTCAAATATTGTGGATTTGGGGCAATCAGGTCGTATAAAAAAATGCTGGCAAAAGAGCTTCTTGCCAGTTGATTCTATGCTCTTTGTCTGCTCCTCCTGTCACCCTCTCTCTGAACAGTTTCTGAGCTACACTTCCAAACATGATGGACAAACTATAATGTCTAGTTAAAGTTCTTTGTATTTCCAACCAGGGACTCAATTTTCTACTCCCTTGCACCTTGTACAGGCATAAACACCAATGCCAAATGGGTCTCAGACACTGCCATTCTAAAGTCATAGCATTTTACATCTCCTTTGCATTCACTTTTCACAAATACTGTATAGCAAATGACTAAATACACTGCAAGGCCATGGAGAATCAGGCCTCAAGGCATTAGAGACAGAGTCATAGCTGAGGGTATGTCTACACTGCAACGCAAGCCCAGGGTTAGTGGGACTTGAGTCAACTGACCCTTGTTAGGGGATCATGGCCTTGAGCGTCTACATTGTATATAAACCCTAAGTTAAGACTTTTTTAACCTGTGCTCAACCTAGGGCTCTGGTGTTCACACTGCAATGAGCAGCCCAGAGTCAAAGTAACCATATTCCATGGTCCCTAGCATCCCCCACCCTGAAATGTGGCCACTCAAGCCCTAGGACCATGGTGCATTCTGGGAAAAATTTACTACCCTCCCTGCATATTTCAAAGAGGCAGCTAGATTTGTAAAAGGCTTGATGGGTTCACTCTCCATTGCAAACCCAGGAGGCTTTCTTATAGTGTGCTTGCAGGTCCATGATTCTATGATTCTGTGATCAGAAGAGAATGGGTTAATGCTGACCTGAGCTGCTGCTGCTCTTCAAGAGAGGGATGGGGAGGCCCGTTTAGAATAGAATAGATTGCAGATTCAATAGAATGGATTGTAGGCAACTGAGGAAGTTGTCCCATGGAATTGTCAGATACTTCCAGCTGACTCCTGAGACCTGCAGCAACATTGCAAAGCAATACGGCTCAGATCCTGGGTCCTGGCTTGAGCTTGGACCCTCCAGCCCTGCAGGTCCTGGGGACCGTGGCTCTGAGCACTGGACTAGTGCAATTGCAGTTTAGATGCAAGAGGGGTTAGCTTTGAGCCTGGGCTCAAGCTTACACTGCAGTGTGGACATACTCTAAGAACCAGAAATCGCTGAGGCCTGACTTTGACAGTCCCTTTCTGACCTCAGGCAAGTCACTGAGGGTCTATCAACATTGCAGTTAAAACCCCACGCTGACCCATGCCAGTTGACTCAGGCTCATGGGGCTCAGGCTAAGGGGCTGTTTAATTGTGAGGGGGACATTCTGGCGTGGGCTGTAGCCCAAGTTCTGGGACTCTCCCACCTTGCAGGGTCCTAGAGCCCGGGCTCCAGCCTGAGCCCACACATCTACACCACAATTAAACAGCCCCTTAGCCTGAGTCGGGGCCAGCCACGGGTTTTTAATTGTGGTGCTGACGTACCCATAGTGCAACATTTTTAAAAGTTCCACTACTGATTTGGCTGCCAAACTTGAGAGACCTGAGGTTTGTTTTACAGGGTAGCTGAGATCCCACAGCTCCCATTGACTTCAGTTGTAACTGGTCACGCCTGAGAGCTGGCTAACTGCCTGGCCTTTGAAACTCTTTGTGCTGCAGGTACTTGAGACTGGGTTATTAATGTCACAAAAGAGGAACGCACATAGGGCACTTCCCTATCACTACAGGCAACTTTTGCCTAGACCCGTATTTCCTTTGGACTAAGGTACCATAGGGAAATTAGAAGTCCATGGCAAGGTAAGGTACAAGCCTCTGGAATCTGGTTTATCACCCAATTATTTTAGTTTTAAAACCTTATAAAAGTGAAACTAAAAATAATGAAAATTAGTCTTAAATAAATTGGGCCCAATCCAGCCATTGACTTGAATGTTGGTACACTGGAGATTTGTTATATCCATTACCTAAAAATTTCCTGAGCAAATACCAATAGCTATCACTTTTCACTTTCAAAGCACTATCACACAGCATCTCACAGTGCCCTGAGAAGCAAATATCGTTAGCCCCATTTTATGGTTGTGGAGAGTAAGTGGTTTGCCCCAGGGCACAAGTCAGACGGTGAAAAACTACCTTGTGGCATCAACTCTGGGAAAAGTGAGCATAACAGGCAGCTGCTAAAAAGGCTTATCACCCTCCTGTTTTTCTAACCTCCCTTTCCATTTCAGAAATCTAGTTGCATATCCCTGAGATCAACATTATAAGAATTCTCTCAGCAAAACAAATTTGAGCTGAATGGTTTTTGTATTGCTGTTGTTTACTTCTTCTGGGCATGGGGAGAACAACTTTATCTCAGTGAAGTCTCCCTGCTTCAAAAGGTATTTGCTAGCAGCTAGTGTTTGGCAGCCCTGGCCTGTCAGTCTGCATCTCACTCTCGCTGTGTGTCCTTCATCTCTCTGAGCGTGATGTTTTTGTATGCAATTCATGTGGAAGGAAAGGTCCAGCTGAGCTCTGCTCTCACATACACTGTGGCAGGGAAGGAGGGAATGAGGGGAGAGTATAGAAGGGGAAGGGAAAAGGAGACATTTATTTTCTTTTGGAGTCAGCCATCAGTTACAAAGCTGCTGTTGAAGCCAATCAGAAAAATCAAAAAGCCCAGAGCTGACCACCCTGAAACTTTGATGTATGTGACACCCAGATCAGATTAATGCCATTCATCCTCAAAGATTCCAGAGCTCTCTACACAGGGATCACACCACCTGCAGAACTGCAGCCACCTCTGGCGTGGAACGTGGCAATTGTTTAACAGGGCTCAACAGTCCTATTTAAGGAAGTGAAGAAAAATATTGTATACAGTTCAAACCCCAGAGTAACTTTAGGCAGACAGGACAAAGTTATTATTAGGTAGTGCCCGGACTTCCAGGTTGAGGTCAATAGAGTTAAATGATAGCATTTTTGTTTGATTGTTTTTTGTTTTTTTTTTTAAAAAGCATAGAAAACTACATTCAACACCCTCCCCCAACTTCAACCCCTCCAAAAAACAAACAACCCCCCTATGTTAAAGAATATTAACATTGCAAAATCAAATACTCCAAAATTAGTAAATGGCAGAATTAAAATTGTCCATATGTGGTCCCCTTGCACATATACACCCCTCCACTCCTCTTACCCCTCTCATCCTTCCCTCTGCTTCTACTCTCTCCCACCTTTTGCCCACCTCTGCCTCTGTTCTCCTTTCCTGGCTCCTACTCCTAATCTTCTCCTACAAGCATGTTTCCAGTTCCAAATGAGGCTTCTGATATTCCTTGGGGGTGCTAAACCCCCATTCAGCCCCAGATGCCGCCCCAACTTCACCCCTTCTCCGAGCCCCCCTGCCCAACCTCTTCCCACCCCCACTTTCCCCCTACCCCACTTCTTCCCCACTCTGTTCTACCCCTTCCCCCGAGCACGCCCAATATCCGCTCCTCCCACTACCTCCCAATGCCTCATGCATGCTGCGGCATGAAGGAGGCGCTGGGAGGGACGGGGAGGAGTTGATCGGCAGGGCTGCAGGCAGGCAGGAGTGGGCGGGAAGATGGGGAGTTTGGCTGTCGGTGCGTGCTAAGCTGGAACACCCAAGGAGTCGGTGCCTATGAAATGAGATGTGTGGTTGACCGGCCAGTTCGTAACTCTGGTGTTCGTAACTCTGAGGTTCTATTGTGCCATATTTGTGTGGCAGTGACATGATATCTTTTAATTTCCAGTACCCCTGCCTTAATAACTAGACACACTCCCTACCAGAGCAGGGCCCAGAACATAGATTTCGTAACTCTCAGTCCTCTGTATTAGGAAAATGATCTAAATGCCTTCCAAACAGGGTCCCCTTTTGCTTACGTACAATAAGACTCCTGCAGAAGCCTCCTCTGTATGGAGGTGTCAAGGTATTTTTCCCACTTTGAACTTTAGAGTCCAGAAAGTGGGGACCTGCATGTACCCTTCTAAGCTTAATTCTTAGCTTAGATCTGATAGCGCTGCCACCAACCAGAAATTCCAGTGTCTGGTACATTCCCTGTCCCCCAAAACCTTCCCTGGGGGACCCAGGACCCAAACCCCTTGGGTCTTAAAACAGAGAGAAATAAACCATTCCCCTTCCTTCCCCCTCCCAGACTTTCCCCTCCCTAGGTTACCCTGAGAGATACACTGATCCAAACTCCTTGGATCTTAAAACAGAGAGAAATTAACCTTCCTCCCACCTCCTTTCCTCCCACCAATCCCCTGGTGAGTTTAGACCCAATCCCCTTGGGTCTTAAACAAGGGAAAAAAATCAGTCAGGTTCTTAAAAAAGAAAGCTTTTAATTAAAGAAAGAAAAAAAGTAAAAATTATCTCTATAAAATTAGGATGGAAAATGTTTACAGGGTCTCCAGCTTATATAGAGTAGAGGGACTCCCTCCCCCCTAGCCTAAGATACAAGTTACAGCAAACAGAGATAAAATATCCTTCCAGCAAAATACACATTTGCAAGTTAAGAAAACAAACATAAGACTAATTCACCTTTTTTAGCTAGTACTTACTATTTTGAACATGAGAGACTGTTTTAGAAAGATTTGAGAAAGATCAGGTTGCACATCTGGTCCCTCTTAGCCCCAAGAGCGAACAACAAACAAAACAAACAGCACAAACAAAGACTTCGCTCCACCAAGATTTGAAAGTATCTTGTCCCCCGATTGGTCCTCTGGTCAGGTGTCAGCCAGGTTCACTGAGCTTCTTAACCCTTTACAGGTAAAAGAGACATTAACCCTTCACTATCTGTTTATGACAGGAGGCCTACTAGCTGCTGTAACACAGAAGCTCTGAGGGAGGTCACCTGCTGGCCCCTCTGTTGATTTGACTCTCGAGCATTTTACCGGCCTGAGGAACAGTGGAGAGATCAGAAGTGGGACCCTCACAGCTGATTAGACATATGCTGTCAGGAATGAGCAACTGCAGGTATGAGAAAGAATTAAGTCAGCTGCAGAGGAAGTGTCAACTTGCAGTGACACAGCAGATTGTATCTGTCATCACATGACAAACCACATGTCTTTACCTTTTATTTTTATAGTTTGCCAGTGAATTTGGTACTCAGGAAAGAAAGAGACCAAAGGCAGTGGCTTGAGGAAGGCAAAGAGACATCCAGGCAGGTTTTGATCTCAGTTATTATTTGTTTTACAGAAATGCCTAGAGGCCCCAATTCAGCAACGTACTTAAATACTAAACTTTACACAAGAGGAATCCTATTGGTTTCAACAGGACTTCTCCCTTGCTTTTAAAGTTAGGGATGTGCTCTATACCTTGCTACATAAGGCCCTGAGTTCAAGGCCCCATTGTGCTAGGAACCGAATAAACACATAGGCCTTTCCCTGAAGAGAGTACAGTCTAAACAAACAGACAAGGTGGACAAAGGGGTGGGAATGGAAACAGACACAGAGAGGAAAAATGATTTACCAAAGGTCACACAGCAGGTGAGTGATATAGCTGGAAATAGAACCCACGTATCCTGAGCCTTCAGCCAGCATCCTAGCCACAGAGTTACTCTGGATTCACCCTGGTGTAAACATGCTCTACATTTGGTAGTGCCCAATTCACCATTGCCTTGCCCTGCACCTGATGCCACAATTTGCAGGCACTTTGCACTAGTGTCATGAGGTGCAAGGCAACCCTGCATTGAGCTTTATGGCTCCGTTCCTGTTAGTGGAACGTTTTGGTACTGGCCTCAGTGGAAGCAGGATCTGCCCAAATTCTCTCTGTACCCTTGACTGGACAACTGACGCCACGGCTTAAGAAAATTTGAAAAAAGACTTTGCACAGTCCAGGTGGCAGATTGTGGGCATTGACAATCAGAAGGTGCAAAAAGCTGATTCTGAAAATGGATTTTGATGCGACATGAAGAAAAAACAAAAACAAAGCCACCCGGCCCCACCACCTTGTTGTAATTCTAACACTCTGTGCAGGCTGGCTCTACCCAGCGCCCCAGATGATAACAAGTCCTGAGGCGGAAGCACAGATTTAAAGTACTGTCTCACTCACTGCTAGCACCTCTCTGTCAGTTCTTCACATTGTCACATTCTCCAACACGTCTGTGTATGTGTGTATAAAAAGGAAGAGACATTTAGGAGTTTAGAATCCATCATTGCAAGGCAGTGGGAGAGAGCTTTGTCTAATGGACTGGATACAGGCCAAAGAGCCAGGCAGCTTGGGTTCTTTAACTTCTTGTTCTTGTACAACTGCTCACCCACTGTGTACCCGACGCAAGAAATTTTTGTCTGTAAGCCTCGTTCCTCTCCTGCCTTCAGTCTAATTAGCTTTTGGGGGCAGGGGCTAGGTACAGTGTCCCGTACAGTGGGGTCTTCATGCACTACTGTTATATGAGTAATAATAAGCAGAAGCACCAATGAGCTTTTGTAATAACAGGATGTGCTGAAAGAGTGCATTCGCTGGTTAGTGTCTACCACTTATGCTAACAGGGGTCGGCAGCAGAGAAGTGGTGTCTCCACAACTGACACTGGGCATTGCTGTTGTCAAACTGCACCGTTTCCCAGACACAACCATGTGTGTTCAGTTTTGGTTTGAGTTCTGCACATTGGCGCTATTTGGAGCTGGGGACAGGATGGTAGGGCTGTCAGCTTACCTGCAGTTGGAAGGCGACACCTGCAAACTCACTATCCAAAATATTCTCAGCAGGAACTGAGCTCTAGCCGCTATCCCAAGAGGAATAGGTTGGAGATGGGAAAGGGAGACAATATCAAGGGCAAGGGATAGAGGAGAGAGAGGACCAGAGAGGGGGTTGAGAGAAAATGATTGGAAAAGATTGTGGTAGAGGGGGGAAACAAAAGTTTCCTTTAATCAAGATTTTGAATCTGTCATTTAAGGAGGAGGAAGGAAAGTGGCTGTTGTTAGCAGTGACAAAATTGGAAGGACCTAGGCCCATGCTCCTGCAGATGCGCCTCCCATTTTCTCCGTTGAAGAACCGAGAAGTATGGGATGTGCAGCCTATGTCCTCCTCCATGCTGAGACACTGTGAAAAGGAGGGATACGATTTCAGAGCACAGTTCATCATCTGTTTAGGCTTGAAAAGGGTTTTTCCTAATGGCCTCACTCTTGACATTTCCCACAGGATGGAAATTTTGAATTTGGCTCAGTTCTGTCCATAACAGACACATCAGCACTATGGGATAAGACCTTTGTACCACCCTGTCCACGTATCCTGGTAGCAAAGGCTAGTACTAGATGAGTCAAAGGAAGATATAAACTCCCCATAATGCAGCCAGCCAGCTGGGCATTGGTTTATGGGCCTGATCCAAAGCCCATTAAACGCAGGAAAAGATTCTTATTTACTTCAGTGAGCTTTGGATCAGGCCCCATGTATATAGCATGATAAGTGGAACTGGAGACAGAAAGCTAGGTTTCAGGATGGACCTAGTTTGATGTGGCACTACAGGCTCAGGAATGCAAGCTGGGGACTGTCACTATGACTCAAACAGCACCTCAGAGGAGAACACTGGTCTCTCAGCATGCTTAATAAAGATCTCTTTCCTACAACTCTGCCTGCCACATCAGTTACTAATTGAACACTGTGTGAGGGGAGGGATGGGAGGAATTCCTTCTTGAACATTGTGGCAATCACGTTCTAGGTCTGAAGCATGAGATTTGAGGTGCTGGAATCATGGCCTCTTTTCCTCTCACTTTCTTTTCCCTCTGGTTCCAATAAATCCTGAAATAAATGTTCTGAATCCCAAAACGACAGAGGTGTGTGAGGGAGCTAATGACACTGTGGAAAAGCACATTTCTAACTGTGAGTGAGTTGTCATTTCAACCTCTCTGCACTGACTTTGATGATAACATGGTGAGAAAAGGTCCTATTGTTTACAGGTCTCTCTCTAAGTGATTTTGTGTCATGACTGAAGTGAACCCTCACCGCTGTCTGCAGAAGGAGAAGGAAAGTGACATCCCCGAAATATCATCTTTAAGGAAAAAAAACCTCTCTGAACTGCACCCCAAATGCTGATGCAGAAAGCAGAACTGTCAAATTTCCATTGTTCCACCAAATGCAGTAATGTCTTCTTTGGTGAAATGATCAATCACTCATAAAGACTAGTGAGTGTTGCCTCTGCTCTAATGCCCTGTTTCTAACTGTATCCTGGGCTACTGAGTTCATGCAATATCCATTTTGTAAATGCCAGATTTCACATCTCCTATGCTGGTTTGTGGGAAGTGTATTAAGTGCAACTAAGGTTCTCTGTGTCTGCACTGTTGTGTCTCCAACATCCTTAGTATATTACTAGCCTTTTTCTCCTTGTAGCTGATTGTACTTTTGAATTTGCATATGTCTGTATGTTGTGTTCTCACTTCAAATACTTCACTGCTATTTTCTTGATAAGGGGAGGGGAGAATCAAAGGCAGTAGCTCAGCACACACGATCAGCCTTATAATATTAAATTAGTGTATATAGCGAGCTCATGAACAACCCTAAGATAATAAATGAGTGTACATAACTGAGCGCTCAGGACTAACCCTACAATAACATATCTGTGTCATTACCAGAAAACTCAAAAACAAGCCTACAATAACAAAGCCAGTATATGCAGCCCAGTACTAGAATAGTAGGGGGAGCTGTAGGTCAGATTAGAGGTAAATGGATAGACCTAGTATGGGAGCCACCTGCACCTCTAGCTAATGGTATTAGCTCTCTGTTTTTTAGGTGCTAAATTAACTCCCAGGGCGCGTTTTTTTAATTAAAAAGAAAAGCAAGTATTTACAGCTAGATGGAGCCATTGACCTATCAATCCCAACAAAAAAATCTGTTATGTTCTATCAAGGGACCTTCATTCGAGATTTCATTTCATGCAGGGTGTGGAGAAATTTTTAAAAACACCATAATAGAGGCTGGCACCATAAATATACCCCAAATTAAAAAAAAAAGTAGCAGACCCCTCCACCCCACCAAAAATGCCATCATGGCTAAACAATAGAGTAAAAGAGGCAGTTTGAGACAAAACAAACAAACAAACCAAAAACCCTCAACTTTTAAAAATTGGAAATCAAATCTGACTGAGGAAAATAGAAAGGAACAAGCTCTGGCGAACCAAGTAGAAAAGTATAATTAGTCAGGCCAAAAAAGAATTAGAAGATTAACTAGCAAAAGACACAAAAACTAACAGTAATTTTAAGTATATCAGAAGCAGGAAGCCTGACAAACAGTGGGGCCACTGAATGATTGAGATGCTCAAGGAAGACAAGGCCTTTGAGGAGCAGCTAAATGAATTCTCTGTATCAGTCTTCACTACAGAGGATGTGGGGGAGATTCCCACACCTGAAACATTCTTTTTAGGTGACAAATCTGAGGAACTGTCCCAGATTGAGGGGTAAATAGAGGAGGTTTTGGAACAAATTGATAAACTGAACAGTAATAAGTTGACAGGACCAGATGGCATTCACCCAAGAGTTCTGAAGAAACTCAAGTATGAAACTAGAACCAGGGCTTGTCTTTAGGCACCAGAGCAGCTGCATTGCTATAGCACTTTAGAGAAGATGCTCCTGTGCTGACAGGAGAGCTTCTCCCGTTGGCGTAGTTAATCCACCTCCCCAAGAGGCAGTAGCTATGTTGATGAGAGAAGCTCTTCCATCTACATAGCACTGTCTACACAGGGGTTAGGGTGACATAACTACATTGCTCAGGGAGTGTGGATTTTTCATACCTCTGAGTGACGTAGTTATACCAATATAGGTCTATAGCATAGACCTGGCCCTACTAACTGTGGTATGTAACCTACTGCTTAAATCAGCCTCTGTACCAGATGACTGGTGGATAGCTAATAGAATGCTGATTTTTAGAAAAGGCTTCTCAGGCAATCCTGGCAACTAAAATCCAGTAAGACTAATTTCAATACCAGACAAACTGGTTGAAACTGTAGTAAAGAACAGACTTATCAGACACATAGAGGAATACAATGCACTGGGGAACAGTTGATATGGCTTTTGTAAAGGGAAATCATGCCTCACCAATCTACTAGAATTCTTTGAAGGTAACAGCAAACGTGGAGAAGAGTGATCCAGTGGATATAGTGTACCTAGACTTTCAGAAAGCCTTTGACAAGGTCCCTCATCAAAGGCTCTTAAGAAAAAGAAGTAATTATGGGATAAGAGGCAAGGTCCTTTTATAGATCAGTAATGGTTAAAAAATAGGAAAACAAAGGGTAGGAATAAATGGTCAGTTTTTACAGTAGAGAGAGGTAAGGGTACCCAAAGGATTTGTACTGGGTTCAGTGCTGTTCAACATATTAAAAAATGATCTGGAAAAAGGGTAAACAGTGAGGTGGCAAAATTTACAGATGATATTGAATTACTCAAGATAGTTAAATCTAAAGCTGACTGAACAGTTACAGAGGAATCTCACAAAACTGGATGACTGGGCAAGAAAATGACAGATGAAATTCAATGTTGATAAATGCAAAGCACTGCATATTGGAAAACATAATCCCAACTATACATACAAAATGGGATGTAAATTAACTGTTACCACTCAAGAAAGAGATCATGGAGTCACTGCGAATAGTTCTCTGACAACATCTGCTCAAGGTGCAGTGGCTGTCAAAAAAGATAACAGACTGCTAGGAACCATTAGGAAAGGGATAGATAATAAGACAGAAAATATCATAATGTCACTAAATAAATCCATAATACTCCCATACCTTGAATACTGCATGAAGTTTTGGTTGCCTGATCTCAAAAAAGATATATTAGAATTGGAAAAAGTACAGAGAAGGGCAACAGAAATGATTATGGATATGGAACAGCTTCCATATGAGGAGAGATTTTAAAAGACTGGGGCTGTTCAGCTTAGAAAACAGACAACTAAGATGGGATGTGATAGAGGCCGATAAAATCATGAATGGTGTGGAAAAAGTGAACAGGGAAATGCTATTTACCCCTTCACATAACACAAGAACCAGGGATCACCCAATGAAATTAAGAGGCAGCAGGTTTAAAACAAACAAAAGGAAGAACTTCTTCACACTATGCATGGTCAACCTGGGGAACTCATTGCCAAGGGATGTTGTGAAGGCCAAAAGTATAGCTGACTTCAGAAAAGAATTAGATACATTCATGGAGGATAGGCTATCAACCAAGATGGTCAGGAATGCAACCCCATGCTTTGGGTATCCTAAACCTCTGACTGCCAGAAGCTGGGACTCAACAATGCAGGGGTGAATCACTCAATAATTGCCCTGTTCTGTTCATTCCCTCTGAAGCATCTGGTACTGGCCAGGTGGCAGATAGGATACAGGGGTAGCTGCACCATTGGTCTAACCCAGAATGGCCTTTCTTATGTTCTTAGATGTGGGCACTGGGCTTAGATTTGTGGCTTTGCCCTTAATAGCAATAATAGTTACCCAGTTCTAGAGCTACTGTTCTATCACTTCTCTGATCCTTCCAAAAGATAAGAAGAAAGACCAAGTAAAAAAGGAGAAAATATTGTGCCATGAAATTCCCCAGAGCAATCTCTTTTAGCTTGAGAAAAACCATAAGATGCTACATGCATAAAGCTTGGCCATCAGGTAGAGTGTCTTGTTACCCATCCTGAAATACATGGGACTGTCTCCGTTGGAGTCTTTCCTATGTTCTGTAACAACAATCTGGATTTCCACGCAGGGCTTAAATTCTCAAGGAGTATTTCCCAGGCCCTCCTCATGAGGCACTGGGGCTTAGGGCTTCAGCCCCATGGGAGATGCTGGGGCTCTCGGCTTCTGCCCTGGTTTAACAATGTTTACCGGAGCTCCATTCCGCATAGCTCTTGCTGAATTTAAGCCCTGTTTCCAAGTTTATTTTAGGTGTCTTTACTTGAGCACACAACAATATGATGCAACTGCCATTGTGTACTGATGCACTGTCACAGGGTCATCACATCTGCATCACTCACAATGCAGTATCACAAATTTTGACTTGGAAAAATAAAATCTAAAAAGTGGAAACCCTATTACTATAAGACCGATTTTGATATAGAGATAGTTTCAGTCCTAACTTTGAGGCTACATCCTTCCCATCAATGAGTTCTCCAGTGCTAAAAGAAGCTGAATTTTGTTCAGGTCTGGAAATAACTCATTTCATGAATGAATCATAGTGAGCATGAATCCTTTACAGACTGGTTTATCTATAAGATAACTTTGTTCCAAACCTTGGCAATTGACTGCTGAGAATGTGTGCATGTATTATGTCCTCTTAAGCATTTATCTGGCTGACAGTCTGGAAAATGCCAGTGTTCAAAGTGTTAATTATGTCAGAGAGTTATATGAAGATGAACAGAGATACACAGAGCTCCCATGAGATATGCTTAGAAAAAGGCATGAGAAAGATAGACCCATCTGTTTTGATCAAAACTTCTAATGTACACTTATGAGACAAGTCAAGGCAAGAAACCCAAAATAGCAGCTAATGGATGACATAATATATCACTAGGTATTTTTAATGACTCTGTCATACTGTGTTGGGGTTCTAGTAAGTGGCACCATAAATCCCAAGAGTAAAGCTTGAATTGCCAGAATGTCAGGATGGAATTGCAATCTTAATTTATGTACATTTTTGTGGTGCATTATCCAACACTGTTACACATGAGAGAGATCCTTGTTCATGCTAGGCTTTAAAAGGTAATGCAATGAATTGTTATATTTCTTTTATTTATTTCCTCAAAAATCGATCATACCAAGATCTGGAACAAAATTATCCAGTCAGATCACCTATGCAAATGTGTATATCCAGACTGGCTGCAGGAAATTCCATGGCCGTGCTTGATCTTATTAGAATAAGTAAAGAATAGGTGTTTTGGGTCTTTAGCTTCATCTTTCGCCTAGCTAGATTTTGGTGTGAGCCTCTCAGATCTCAAAAGTTAAGCAGTGGTGGGCTAGGGCTGTACTTGTGTGGATAACCTTTAAAGAGCATCTACGCCCTGTGAGATATGGTGCTGATGATTCAGTAGATGTCAATTCTCCCTCTGAGTTAGCACTGACAATGTGAAATACCATACTGTGGGAGGTGCTATTTTTGTTTTTAAAATCCAACATCAGTAATGTAATGTTTATATTGCAGAAGAGCTCATGGGCCTCATTGTGCTATATGAATATGTATGAAAACTGGGGCCCTCTCTCAAAACAGCTTACAGTCTAAAGCAAAGGTCATAATGTCTTGTGGTCAAAGAAGCTATAGCATTTGTCATAAGAGCAGGTATGTTAGTTATGATGTCCTAGCTGACTTCCAACTTTCTGAAGCAGATAGATGGATAATATGGAGATACCTAAGGCAGCGCTCCATGTCACATCCAGAAATAAATAAATAAAAATGTTATGCTGAATGTATATTAGGTCAGGAGGGATCTGTGCTACAGAAATGGAGATTCTGGTAGCCATTGAAAGCTGGAAACAGGAAGGAAGGTTAGGGTCCTTTGAACTTTTCTGCTGGCTCTGCCTGCTATTACAGATGTTCTGGATCCAAAGGAGGAATGGTACTTTGACTGTTAGCAGTCAGTTGTTTGATTTCTGGTTTTACCAATAATACAAACAAACAAAACACCCTCTTTCCCTCCTCCCCCCCCAAAATACTACCATCTTCTTCATTTTCTCTCCTGCATGAGAGGTACTAAAGACAGACCAACTCAAAATACATGATGACCATGACACTGCTATACTAGTGATGACTGTGGTATAAAGGCCAGACAGACTGGAGAGATGACCTCCAGGCTCTCTCTTTTTGAAATGTAGCACCATCCCCTTGCTCTGAGCTGTGCTACATCTGAAAATGGCAGCTAAGAAGAGGGTAGGTCAATAGTGGAAAAGCTAATGCTTACCTTAAATAAATGAATGCAAGGCATTTGGGAGAAGCTGGATGAACAGGTGCCCAAATTATATAGCTGTGGGGCTATGAGTAGGGAGGAATGGATAGAACTGATGTGTTCAAATCACAGAGCTTTCATAACTTTCTCTATGTAAATTAAAGTATGGCAGTTACTTTGTTCCTTCACTTACGTATATGTCCTTTCCTTCCTTAGGATCTGTAGCCCTATCCTACCCCTCCCAACATGCCATGGAACCATAGAAAGGAGAGATTTATTATCACTGGTCATCCAGTCTATAGTGTGGAAATAATGACCATTGGTACATCTCTTTTTTTCAGGAGGTGTGAACTTAGATCTCAGGGTTAGAGGAGCTGCTGTGTTTGTTTTGTGTTCCAGGTTTTTATTTGTTTCCTGTTGACATATTTCTTTCTTATAGCAATCTTTGCAGTGGAAATATGTACAGAGCAACCGCATGGAAAATTGTTACTTATTGCTTATCTGTACTGTGTCTTGTTTATTTGTATGCTTTTCCCAGTCAAAACTCCTTGAACATAAATGAATGACTAGTGCCATGATAAACTCCATTATCCTTATCACACAGAACTTGAAAAGGACAATCAGATTACAAGCTGAAGACGGTAATGAGAAAGGCTTCTGCGAGTACTGCTACTCCCTGCCAAGAAATACCCTCTTACGGTACTTGCTGTAATGCTGTAGCTCATTACCCACTTGCACATTATTATTGCTCAGGGAGAGCCAAATCCTGCAGTCCTTGCTCTGGCAAAATGTATACTGACTTCTGTGGGAGTGTGACCTGATTAAGGACTGTGTAGGAATGAAAGGATCTGGGCTTAGATCTCAAAAGTATTTAGGTGCCTAACTCCCATTGATTTCATGCAGCACTGTAACTCCTTGCCCAATAGCACTGCAAGGCATAATACACTGTTACTCAGTTTGACCACTTCCCAGTATTACAACATCGCCAGATTTTGGGTTTGCCAGTTATTTCCATCAGTTACTGATGGCTTTTTATAATGTAATTGCTTTGGATTGTCACTTGCAAGCTGTCCGGAGAGTGCTCTATGTCTGTACATATGTAAAAAGTACATCGCTGTCAAGCAATTTACAACACAGAATACAAAGTATACAGTGCTCACTTTATATTTATTTTTCATTACAAATATTTGCACTGTAAAAAACAAAAGAAATAGTATTTTTCCATTCACCTAATACAAGTACTGTAGTGCAATCTCTTTATCATGAAAGTTGAACTTATGAATGTAGAATTATGTACAAAAAACTGCATTCAAAAATAAAACAATGTATAACTTTAGAGCAGGGGTAGGTAACCTATGGCATTAGTGCTGAAGGCGGCAAGCGAGCTGATTTTCAGTGGCACTCACACTGCCTGGGTCCTGGCCACTGGTCCGGGGGGGCTCTGCATATTACTTTAATTTTAAATAAAGCTTCTTAAACATTTTTAAAACTTTATATACTTTACATACAACAATAGTTTAGTTATATATTATAGACTTATAGAAAGGGACCTTCAAAAAACATTAAAATGTATTACTGGCACGCGAAACCTTAAATTAGAGTGAATAAATGAAGATTCGGCACAGCACTTCTGAAAGGTTGCCGACCCTTGCTTTAAAGCTTACAAGTCCACTCAGTCCTACTTCAGTCAATCGCTCAGACAAACAAGTTTGGTTACAATTTGCAGAAGATAATGCTGCTCACTTCTTGTTTACAATGTCACCTGAAAGTGAGACTAGGCGTTCACATGGCACTGTTGTAGCTGACTTTGCAAGACATTTACGTACCAGATATGCTAAAGATTCACGTGTCCCTTCATGCTTCAGTCACCATTCCAAGGGACATGCATCTATGCTGATATTGGTTCTGCTTGATAACTATCCAAAGCAGAATGGACCAACACATGTTTATTTTCATCATCTGAGCCAGATGACACCAGCAGAAGGTTGATTTTCTTTTTTGATGTTTTGGGTTCTGTAGTTTCCACATCTGAATGTTGCTTTCTTAAGACTTCTGAAAGCATGCTCCACACCTCGTCCCTCTCAGATTTTGGAGGGCACTTCAGATTCTTAAACCTTGGGTCGAGTGCAGTAGCTATTTTTAGAAATCTCACATTGGTACCTTCTTTGCATTTTGTCAAATCTGCTGTGAACGTGTTCTTAAAACAAACGTGCTGGGTCATCATCCGATACTGCTATAATATGAAATATATGGCAGAATGCAGGTAAGACAGAACAGGAGATATACAATTCTCCCCCAAGGAGTTCAGTCACAAATTTAATTAATGCATTATTTTTTTAACAAGCATCATCAGCATGGAAACATGTCCTCTGGAATGGTGGCTGAAGCATGAAGAGACATATGAATGTTTAGCATATGTGGGACATAAATACCTTGCAATGCTAGCTACAAAAGTGCTAAGCAAAAGCTTGTTCTCACTTTCAGGTGACATTGTAAATAAGAAGCAGGCAGCGGTATCTCCCATAAATGTAAACAAACTTATTCATCTTAGTGATTGGCTGAACAAGAAGTAGGACTGAGTGGACTTGTAGGCTCTAAAGTTGTACTTTTGAGTGCAATTATGTCACAAAAATAATCTGCATTTGCAAGTTTCACTTTCATAATAGATTGCACTACAGTACTTGTATGAAGTGATTTGAAAAATACTGTTTCTTTTGTTTATCATTTTTACAGTGCAAATATTTGTAATAAAAATAGTATAAAGTGAGCACTGTACGCTTTGTATTCTGTGCTGTAATAGAAATCAATACAGTTAAAAATGTAGAAAAACATCCAAAATGTTTAATAAATTACAATTGGTATTCTATTGTATAACAGTGCGATCAATCATGATTACTTTTTTTGAGTTAATTGTGTGAGCTAACTGCGATTAATCGACAGCCCTAGTAAAGAGTTAAGACAAAGTGTGCCAGTATATGGCACACAAGAATATGTAGCATTGCTGATGGATTTTGTAGGACCAGTAACTTTTGTTGTTGTTACTGTGCACTGCAAAAGACTTCCCCTGTGCAGCTCTTTACATCAGCTTTTAAAATGGTATCAGAAGTAAAAGAGTTTTTATTCCTTTATTTTTTGTGACAATCGGCCCAAGGCACTGAGCCACTTTGGCTGTGAGCAACCTGCTGCTCCCTGCCACAATGCAGATGCAGGGGGATATCTGAAAACTCGAGATTCTTCAAGGCCTCATGGATTTATGGATATCGGGAACTTGCACATATCTTTGTGACAGTTAATTACTCTTTGGATTATTGGGAAATAGAGCCCTTAAATACAAGAGCAGCCTGTGACACTGAATACTGTCAAGCTCCTGGCATGGAGTTTTCCTGGCGCGGAGTTCCAGAGACTGTTCTTGCAGGTAATGAACCTCACTACGCATGGTAGTTGGGAAACTTCACAGTTTACAGAATCAGTAGAATCTGAACATATCACAGGCTCTCTGCACTGTGGCCAGTCTAATAGCACAAGAGAAGCTGCTGTCAAAATGCCAAGAAACTATTTAGAAAAGGCAAACTAAGATAACAAAGACCGTGAACTGCATTACTGGACTGGAGAAATACACTAAAAAAAGGCACGGGCAGCAGCCCTGTACAGCACCTCATGTCACCCATTACGAAGACTCTACTGCCTATAGCAAATAAACTTCTGAAGCCAGCAGTAGTGGAAAAGATGACAACAAATAACTCTGTGGTGACAGCAAGCCAAATACCACTATGACAGAGGAACCATAGAGCTCCTGGACAGCCAGAGACAGTACTACCAGCACGTGACAGAAACAAGAGATGGAGGGCAAGGACAGGTATGCAAAGACTAAGATCACCTCCAGTAAGTGAAAGGACAACTCTACTGTCTCAATTGTTATTTCCTGACAAAAACCAATGCACAGTTGTTTAAATGAGGCCCACCAGACACAGGGTAAAATGGCAACGAAAGGACTTCACCTGTTACGGACTTCCATGAGATGGCAAAGCAGATGGCAGAAAATTTAGCAGCCTAGAAATCTCAGGAGGGCAATCAAAGCCACACAGAATGGAAAAGCAGAAAAGTTGCCTAGTAATTTCAAAGCCTGTGTAGTTAATTAACAATTCATAATTTTCCATTATCGGCAGAGAGAGTTGTGAATGCTGTTTGTGTGTGTGTGTACACAACAGAAAATGTGCCAGTGATGGTGGTCAAAACTATGTAGCACTGTTTAGGGATTTTGAGGACTGTCAAGGTATTTTTCCCAGTTTGAACTTTAGCGTCCAAAAAGTGGGGACCTGCATGTACCCTTCTAAGCTTAATTCCTAGCTTAGATCTGGTAACGCTGCCACCAGCCAGAAATTCCAGTGTCTGCAACACTCCCTGTCCCCCAAAACCTTCCCTGGGGACCCAGGACCCAAACCCTTGGGTCTTAAAACAGAGAGAAATAAACCATTCTTCCTGCTTCCCCCTCCCAGACTTTCCCCTCCCTGGGTTACCCTGAGAGGCTACACTGATTCAAACTCCTTGGATCTTAAAACAGAGAGGAATTAACCTTCCCCCCACCTCCTTTCCCCCCACCAATCCCTGGTGAGTTTAGATCCAATCCCCTTGGGTCTTAAACAAGAAAAAAAATCAATCAGGTTCTTAAAAAAGAAAACTTTTAATTAAAGAAAGAAAAAGTAAAAATTATCTCTGTAAAATTAGGATGGAAAATGTTTACAGGGTCTTCAGCTTATATAGACTAGAGGGACTCCCTCCCCCTTAGCCTAAGATACAAGTTACAGCAAACAGAGGTAAAAATTCTTCCAGCAAAATACACATTTGCAAGTTAACAAAACAAACATAAGACTAATCTGCCTTTTCTAGCTAGTACTTACTATTTTGAACATGAGAGACTGTTTCAGAAAGATTGGAGAAAGACTTGGTTGCACGTCTGGTCCCTCTTAGTCCCAAGAGCGAACAATGAACAAACAAAACAGCACAAACAAAGACTTCCCTCCACCAAGATCTGAAAGTACCTTGTCCTCCGATTGGTCCTCTGGCCAGGTGTCAGCCAGGTTCACTGAGCTTCTTAACCCTTTACAGGTAAAAGAGACATTAACCTTTAACTATCTGTTTATGACAAGGACCAATAAAGTTTGCTGTGGTAGAGTGCTGCAAATGGCTTCCTTTGTGCTCCTCTTTACACCAGTTCTTAATACAAGATAGGAGGTTCTTCGTTATCCATGAAAATAAAAATGTTACCAAGACTGAGACCATCCCATAGAGGCACAACAGATTGTGAGTGCATTCCTCTTGGAAAGCTTGATTTTTGTAATGACCAGAATTATCTTCAAATCTGTCATTTCCACAGTGTTCAGGTGACCTATCCCTAGTTCCTATATATGGCTTGGAGCTCAGCTGTGAAAGCAGCCACAGGAGTTGCTCCAGTCTTAAGTATCTAAGGTGTGTATGTACATGAAAAAAATGTGTATGTACATGAGAGCATGTGTGAGATTAAGGTAGGCAGCATTTCCTCATGGATATAGCATTGCACAGGCATATAGAACATCTGAGTTCTATTCCTGGCTCTGCCACTGTCCTGCTGGGTGACCTTGAGCAAGTCCCTGCCCTCTCTGTGCCTCAGTTTCCTCATCTGTAAAATGGGGATAATGATACTGACTTCCTTGGTAAAGCGCTTTGATATCTACTGATGAAAAATGCTTTACAAGAGCTAGTGATTATTATGTCAGCTACCATTAAAATGTTTCTGTTTTCTTTATGTACCCACCCCCAATTGATACAGGAGTTTGACTGAAATAAAGATGGGCTTGTAGCTGGAGGACAAATCCCTGAATTGGAAGTGTTTGGCTCCAGAGCTCAAGATCTGTACACAAATCTGAAATGCGAAAGCTACCATAGATTCAAAGCACAGCCTCCATCTGTCCCCTCACCCTGGTGGTTTTCAGGGAGCAGGTTGAAATGCTGACCATCTGAGTCTTATTCGACCTTCTGGGCTGCTCCCTCCCACTGACGCCTGGAGCTGAGGAACTTTGCAAAGGCCTCTGGGATTTGTAAAACAGCCACAACATTTCAGGATCCCATTCAGAATTGCCTTCCTGTTTTAAAAACCTTTCCAGACTTCTTTATGGACTCTCCTTCTCACCCCATTTCAAACTAGAATCTGTCTCTCTAAACTATCTCACCACTTTTAGGGCAAGAGCCATCTCCTCCACAGCCCCAGCCCTCTGAAACAGACTTATCATCTCTCTCTCTCTCGTCAGCTGAAAATGCATCTTTTCTCACAAGGCTCTTAATTTCTGCCTCCTTCTGCTGTGATTGAAGATGGTGAAGTGCTTTGAGACAGAGTTTTACATGAAAGACACTCCACAGGATCACATTATATTGTATTCTATCCATTCATCAAATGCTCACCCACTCTATCCTTAATGTACACTGTTGAGTTTCTCCTTCTTTTCAAAATGCCATGAGTTAAAGTGAGAGTACCTGCCTTTTAATACCCTGGTGCTTATGGGGTTTAAATGAGGCACTTCACATCATTCAGACATACAAGAGTTGTCTTGTGTTTATGGGGGAAAAGCGGCATCATCTGAAAATGTTTTTAAAACATCACACCCCAATGCAGCACATCGGTGATAAAAACAGAATTCAAACCACTGACATGTTGTAATGACACTAATAAATGAAGACATTTTTATCTCCCATCATGCAGCCCACTGTGTTAGAACCCATCAGAAATCCTTAATGTGCCCAAATCCCCATTAAAATAAATAAAAGAAACAATAACTGTGTTCTGGCATCCTTATTTTCTCCACATGCCTTGTGAAGGCCACGTCCTGCGTTACTCATCTCGGCACATTACCTTTCATTCTGCTCTCACAAGTTGCATCGTTATGTTAAATTCTCAGGGAACTGCACACCATGTGATTGCAATAATAAGCAAATATTTTATTTATAAGCAGGGCAAAAACATGTACACGATATCATCTCAGCGGGGCTAGCTCACTTCACCTCCTGTTTATGTTTAACTCTGAAGTTTTGTTTCCTTCCACCCTCTGCTTCTGGCAACTCCTAATCACTTTCTCTTTCACCTTAATCGCAGCAGAACACACAGATGCCCATAATAGGATTATCAGAGGCAGTTGTTTGCATTTTATTATCATTCATTACTGATGGGGTTTAGCTTCTAGAATCATTATCAAAACAAGGGGACTGATTGATGTGGCTCACGCCAGGCTCAAAGCAAGAGGGATCTTTGCAAGTTCCCACTCCTCATCTTGTTTTGCAGCACTTTCTGACACTCCATGGAGCTCTCCATTACACATCATTTGGGACTCGTAGGAGTCCCTTCTACCTCTGATGTTGTTATGAGCTAGGTTATGGGTAGAGTTAAAACCTCACTGAGGTTGAAGGTAAACTTTTCCTTCAATTAATGGAACAGTCAGAATTAGCCCCCACCTAAGACAAAAGAAATATGTGAACCCGTCCAGGAACTTTTCCTGAATATTGTTTTGGGTTGAGGGTATGTATGTGTGTGAAGGTGGAATAAACAAAAAACAAAACCCCAGCAACTGGGAAAGAGAGAGAGAGAGACTGAAGGCTGACCCTGGAAGAAACCAGGGGAGAAGATTTTGGTTTAGGGATGCAGCCTGAAATGAGTGTTTTCAGAGTTATGGGCAAAAGAAGCTTTTTCCTACTATTTTATTCCTTCTAAGTTCAGAGAAACAGGATTTTGTACGTTCTTTGTAAATGAGCACAACTGCATCAAAGAAATACTGGACGATGTCCAATTTCCTTTCCTAACTGGAATTACATATTTGACTCTCAATATTTAACTAGCTAGTTGAGTCAAAAGGGTTAACAGTACTTATCTGGCTCCTATTACAGTAATATCTGATCACTGAAAAAGTTTTATCCTTACAACACCCTTCTGAGGTAGGGCAGTGCTATTATTCCCATTTTAGGGATGGGGAACTAACATACAAAGAGGGACTTGCCCAAGGTGTCACAGGCACTTTGGTGGAGCAGGGAGTTGAATCTGGGTCTCCAAGATCTAAGCTTGGGCCCTAGCTGCTGGGCCATACTTCCCCTCCAAGCCACGTTCCATACACAGCTCCCCCTCTGACTAAGTGGGGCATACAACATTTCAGGGAGATCAGCTAGGTAGGTGAGTGGGTGTGGAAAATCAGTCTTATAATGGGAAGCTAGCTTCAGCTTTAACTCGCTGCTACCCCGCAATACACGTCAAGGTTAGTAGGATCAAAATTGGACCAATCTACTGTTTTATGAGTTTGCAAAGGCTGTGTGTTTCTTTACTAGTCTGATAGTTTTGTTAATGCTTTCCATACTCTTTGCCTTGAAATAAAAGTGTCAGGCACGCAGTATAGCACACAACAGAGGATATATTTCACATCTGAGAGTTCAAGCGGTTATCATAAACTCAACCCCCCATCCCACGTAACTGTATTGTCCTTTTAAAATGAAAACCCCTCTCTCTCTCTCCCTCCCTCTCTCTCGTATGCAGATGTCAGAGCTTGATCTCCCGGTTCTGTAACAGACAATGGCCTCTATATCAAGGGAGGCTAAACATTGTAAACTGCTCTTCAAATGTTGTACTGGTAGGATGACCAGATAGCAAGTGTGAAAAGTCAGGACAGGGGGTGGGAGGTAATAGGAGCCCTATAAAAAAAAGCCCCAAATATCGGGACTGTTCCTATAAAATCTGGACATCTGGTCACCCTATGTGTTGGACACTCTTCCACCACATGAGTTATTGTCTGTGATGCTGCCTCACAGTCACAGCATGGAAGGAAACCAGGCCAAGCCAGTGCATGGCCACAGCAACTCTGGAGAAGCTGGAAGGCAGCTGTTGAGCCCGGTCCAGGATATATAATCCAGGAGACAAGGAGGCAAGTGCAGTGATGGACTCCTGAATTTGTTTACTGTGTTAGACTCTCTTTCCCATGGATGTTTCCTCTCTGTAAGGACATAATTTTCAGCTCCCTGGCAGTGCTGATCATCCACACATGGTCAAGGGCCAGTAGCGCTCTTGTCTGAGACAATGTGAGCAAAGTCGTACCAAAGGGGCTTGCCAGAGCAAAGAGCTGTCAAGAGATCAGCCTTGGGGTCACACCCTGAACCGCAGGAGTGTGATTCTTTCCCTGAATCTGAGCAGACCTTTGAATGGGTGCAGCGTGTTGTTGCCCAACTGAGAATGGGGCATCAGTCAACTGGAGATATAACAGGTTGGTTCCATCTGTTGAAGGTCTCCAGGCAGACTTAACTGTAATGGCAACTCATTGCACATATAGATTGGAGGTTGGTGTATGGTTCAAACAGCCACAGCTTCAATGTAATGTGTATAGTCACTCAGCCCATGCCTTGTGGCAGTTGGAATGCACCATCACAGTGTTCCAGCTGGGCCTTTCTGTGTTCCTATTCCAAGAAGTAAATAAAAAAGAACTAAACTAAAGGAAAAAATATTGAGTATGTTTTTCTAGCTAAATATCATCCATTTTGTTCTGTGTTAATCACTCACTGACTCGGTTAATTGTGACTCATGTTTAACACTATGTTGTTAAACTCATGCTGTTTTATGCCCTTTTTGACCAATATCTAGCCTGTTAGTCATTCCATCATACTGTGCAAAAATGCATGAATTCAATGCCAGTTACCTTTCCCTTAGATAAAGAAATAAGTGTTTATTATGTCAGTAATATGGAAGATTACGAGCTTGTTTCTGCTCTCACACGCTCTACAATTGGTATAAATCACAAGCAATTCCAAAGAAGTTAATGGAGTAACTGTAGTGTAAAACCAGCATGAGATCAGAATGCAGTACTAGCTACTACCATTTCCTAAGCAGGTCCCAATTCCACAATACCTTGTGGCCCTATTCATTGTCACTGTGAGCCAAAGGCATCCCGAGTGTAACTCTACTTCAGCAGAGTTTAGTACAATCTGTATTACCAAAGTAAACACCCTTTCAAAGTAATATCTAGCAATCTGCAAAACCACTAACTATGGACCACTGTGCTCAGGTTCAAGGGAAGGTTTTGTAAAGGTTTCAATATTAGCATTCATTTGAATAAAAGAGCGGAAAATTTACAGAATGTTGCTGAGGGGGAATCAGCCTCCACTAAAACTGCAATTACAGGCACTGATTCAGAAAAATCCTTACCCACATTAGTAACTTTAAGCACATGAGAAATCCCACTGATGTCAACTTTCTGAATCAGCTCCACAATACAAAACTCATCATGAAATAAAAGGTTTTGCCTTCTCTAGTGTACCATTAATTCTATTCCAAACAAAGGCCTTGATTCAGTAAAGAACTTAAGCATATGATTTTTCTCCCATTGAAGTCAGTGAGATATAAGCACATGCTTAAAGTGAAGCATGGTCCTAAATGCTTTGCTGACCCTGGGACGAGGTCCATTTGCTCTGCCCACTTCTTTGCTCTATGGAAAAAGTTACATAGTAAAGGTATCAGAGTAGCAGCTGTGTTAGTCTGTATCCACAAAAAGAACAGAAGTACTTGTGGCACCTTAGAGACTAACAAATTTATTTGAACATAAGCTTTCGTGGGCTACAGCCCACTTCGTCAGAAGGCTTAAGTAAGTTTTAAGATTCCGACCATTATTGCAGTGGCTGGGGTCATTTGTGGGTGTTCCAGTTTAACCCTTTAATTGTCAGTCTGTGCAGTGGCAGTGCACTGAAGGAAAAAGGAAACCAAGTGGATTCTTATATCCCACATCATGGCAAAAATATCCCAGAAAACCTCCTTCTCCTCCTACTTTGCTCTAGCACAGTATCTGGGATGTGTGTGTGTGAGGGGGGTGACTTTTCTGGAAGAAACCATGGCCCTGAACAATAAACTTTCTGTGACCAGTAGAGAAATATATTATTGTCTAGGGCAGTATCTAGCTGGGGTGTAATGCACTGTATACCTGCTGTATGCATTTTTGTGGGTTCAGCTTTTATTGACCCATAGTATCAAGCAGACTGTCTGAAAAAGCCACCTTCATTCACAGGTAAGGAAATAGGCTCTCAAATTATTCATTAGCCTTCTTCCAGCCCCCAAGGGGGAACCTATAGATTAAAATCACATTAGAAAGAATCTTCAGAAAGAATCTGGACGTTTAGGGTACATCTACACTACCCAGCGGATCGGTGGGTAATGATCGATCTGTCGGGGACTGATTTATCGCGTGTAGTGTAGATGTGATAAATCGATCCCTAATTGCTGTCCCATCGACTGCTGAACTCCAGCTCGGCGAGAGGCAGAAGCAAAGTTGACAAGGGAGTGGCAGCCATCGATCCTGCACCACAAGGATGCAAAATAAGTGGTTATAAGTCAATCTAAGATATGTCGACTTCAGCTATGCTATTCTCATAGTTGAAGTTGCATATCTTAGATCGATCCCAGCCTCCCAGTGTAGACCAGGCCTAAAAGAAAGGAGATGAAGGAGGAGAAGGCAGTATGGCCCAGTGGCTAGGGCCTGAGACTCTGGAGACCTGGGTTAGTCCTGACTTTGCCTGCTGGGTGACCTTTTGAAAGTGATTTTAACCACTCTGTGCCTCAGTTTCCCCATCTGTAAAACAGTGATAATGATACTTACATCCTTCTGAAAGCACTTTGGCCCAGATTTGTAAAGGTATTTAGGTGTTGCGCTGCTCACTGTGGGAATGCCTAACTAATTTAGGACCCTAAGTCCAACTTTCAAAAGGGATTTAGGCACTTAGGAGCCTAAAACACTTGAAAATGGGATTTAGGTGTTGTCACTCTCAGCACCACAACCTTTATATACCTTTACAAATGTGGGTCTTTGAGATCTACTGGGGAAGAGAACTATATAGGAGCTAGTTATTATTATTTAGTGGGACAAATTGGATGAAATTATTTGATAAGCTATACATATTACATACATACAAGGCTAGCAACAATTTCCTGATCCAGCCTAAAACATAGGGTTTGGGGAGCAGTCCCATGTGTTGGACAGTGTAAGGAGAACTTGGTTCCCCGGTCTGCCCATCTGTTTCAGGCAGGACAGGGAACACTACCAGACTAATATTCTAGTAGGGAAGGCAAGAAGGTAGCTTGCTACCAGATGAACTATGGCAAAGGGTTACAGCTAGATAATTAAGGAGAAACAGTGTAAAGAATCCTCATGCTGAGTACAGTGGACACAACTGTTACACATATTACATACATGCAGGGAGCCGGGACTAGAACTGTCATTTCTCAGATCTAAAAAGCATAAGCCTTTACTAGCTGACTTAAAGGACAGCTCCTGTAGGTCCCTTATGCTCTCCATATGCCAAATGCTGGAGGAAGACATCATTCACTCACAGATGCAAAGGCAGTACATTACAGTAGTTGTGGGTAGGGAGACCACTGAGGACTCCAAGCCTCTATGCACATGGAATGGAATGATGGAGTTTCTTCAGCGGGTCCGAACCAGAATAAAGCTGCTATCCATTATACCCTAAATGGAATTTCATTTATTTCCATCCTGGAGTCCCGGATTTTCCTGACACACTTTGGAGCTTTGTTCTCAGGTTAAGGTGTCAGCGAAAGACACTGATGACATTATTAGTCGTGCAATCAAGCAAACAGATTTCCCTTTGTTTGTCTGAATTACAGTGATGTACCAATTCCTGCATTTCATGGTTTTGAATATGCCATGAATCAGGCAGCATTGGTTCTGCAGAATGCTTATTTATCCTGTGCGATAACAATACATTGCATCTCTATTGAGACGTGCATCTGAGGCTCACAAAGAGTTTTGCAAATGCTAAGCCATTACATAGCGCAGCACATAGCATCCCTGTGAGGTAGATATTATTAATTACATCCCGCTTTCCGAGCAGAGGAAACAGAGGTTAAGAGACTCATTTGCAAGGTAACATGGCAAGACAGTGGCATAAACGGGGATAGAACTAAGCAGTTCTGATGCCCTGTCCCCCTAGCGCTAGCCCCTAGACAAAACTCTCCTCGCTTTTGATGTTTTCTAAAGGGACCAGAATAATATTCAAATAACCATCCAACAGTCTTATAAGAGGGAAAGGAAGGAAGGTTTTAGTGGTTGGATGAACTTGTTACACTTTGGAATGACACTGGAATTCTGAGCCTGGGCTGAACAGAATTTTTGCTCAATGGACCCATATGGCCAGTTTCCATTCTAGAGAGTCATTAGTTCTGGTTATCTGTCAAAGAGAAAGATGGAGGGAAGCAGAGTCTGTATAAATCCTGTAGAGGATAAAATTGGAGCACCTAACTTCTGATGGAGCAAGGGCATTGAAATCTGGAGCTGATCCACTTGCCTTCTATCAGGCGCTGTCACTCAGCAGACAAGCAATGCAGAAGTCTCTTTAGATTCTGCAATGAGGACTTATTAGACCGTCTCGCTTTGGTGCAGGATCATTTTATGATCCCAAGCTGTGTGTTATTATCGGCAGTTCTAAATATTCCAGAGATGTCAAAGTCAGAAATCCACACAAAACAGTTTATGCCATTAAAATAAAACTAAACCAAACAAACCAAAACAATAACAACAACAACAAAAAACAAGACAATTTCTTTATTGAAGATATGGGTCCAGATTAGCCTTGCAGATCTGAGGCCATCATCAATTCCATCGGTTGCTGGGACTGCAGCAGCAGAAGAGACCTAGATGAGCTTAAAAAAGAAAACAAAACAAAAACTACATTTTTTGAGAAAAACTACAGTTTTCTTGGTTCCCAAGGATTCGGGGCCCTAATTGGGAGAACACTCTTTGTTATTAGATATTTAGCATTTACCGGTATGCAATGCTTTATATGCTCAAAATGCTTGACAGATACTAACTAACAACTCTGAAGTGAAATTGTTATCCTCGAAGGGAGGAGTCACTGCCAGAGCTCCTCCTTGTGGCTGGATATGGTATGGTGGCTCTCTCTCCATTCTGGTACTCCTTGCTGACAGCCATGTTAATCCTCTGGTGGTCCGCCTCTTCCCATGAGCTTGCTCTCCAGCCAGGTCATGGTTTATTTCCCCACCCCTTCTGAGATAACGAAAGTCCAGCTAAAAGTCCAAAAAGTGTCCCAGCACAAAAGATCCTTCTGTCTCCTTTGGGCTATTCCTCGGCCCATTTTTGAGATGTCATCTTCAGCCCCACCCTGGGCTCTGTAGTCCTTACTTTGGGCTTGTATGACCCTTCTCAGGGACTGGTAGGGAAACTCCATTCAACTCTCTGCTCTGGGTTCTAGCCCAGGGACCCTGTATTAAGCATCTAGGTCTGCTCCTTTAGATTCGTTGTTTTCCTGAGCCACTTCCTACTTCCAGGCCCCACAGGCTGCTTCCCTTCAGCCTGTGCTTAACACGCCCTCTGCTCTGGTTCCTAGGCCTCTGGTTTCTCCTTAGATCCTCCTAGTTCCTGTCTGTCCTGGAACACTAATCGTTCAGGTCTGCCTCTCTCTGCCTTGCCCCCTTTCCAGAGCCCACCACCAGGAATAATTCCATCCCTTGGCCTTCTACAGTCTGCCTTCCCCAGGCCCCTCTCAGAGATAGGAAACTCCCTACCTCCTCTCGCTGGGGTTTCTCTGCTCTGGATAATCCCAGGGAATGAGAGCAGACTCTCTCTCTCTGCAGCTCTCTTCTGCTCTCAACTTCCTCTGTTTATAGTCCTCCCTCAGCTTCTCCCTTTCTGGACTTCATCCTCAGGTAAGCCTAGCTCTCCCTCCAGATACAGCCTGGTATGTTAACTGGTCTTCTCAGCCCCCCCTTAGCCCTTCTGGAGCCTGTGTGGCATACATGCCCTATCACATATTCCCATTTCACAGATGGGCAAACTGAGTTATGGAATGGACGTCACTCACTCAAGACCCAAAGGAAGGCAGTCAGTGGTAGAACAAGGATTAGAACACAGGAGCTTCCAAGTCTTCATTCACAGTCATCCTACTAGGCTATCCTACCTCCAGTATAGTCATTAATTAGGGCTGGCACAAATGCTGGAGAAGAGCACACAAGGAAATTCTCCACCTCTTGTGTCCCCTGTTGAGGGGACAGCTGTAGCTTTTCTGCTCACCTGAGTGCTGGGACTGCTTCCTGCTAGTGCCCACAGGGAGTAGTAGTTAACTAAATGGGTCAGGGAGAAGAAGGAAAGAAGTGGGGCACATAAGTAAGGGATTGTAGAAAGAGTTAGGAGAACAGTGGAAGGAAATTTCCTCTTAAACAGAGGGTGGGTGGGGGGACAGGAAATACCTAAAGCTCATAGAAAGGAAGTTTACAACGGCTTTCTGAGAGAATCTACACATACAAACTTACAATTCACTTTCTGTGTATATTTGTCCTTGTAATGTTCAATTGCACACATGTCCTGGAAAGGCGAACACAAAAGAGTCCCCAGAAATGGAACACAAAAGAATCTGTTTCAAAACAAGGATGCAAATATTCATGAGGATTTTTCTGAAGCATTAACCCAGCTCTGTGTGACATGAAAATAAATTATGTCTTGTCTGAGCTCACCAGCAGCAGCTCAGCTGCTTCCTTACACTGCAGTTACAAGGAGAGGGATCCTGAAGTTGTAGCAAAAATGTGATTTTTCTGCCTTGTTTCCATCCAGTCAGGGACATCCAGCGTTCAAGTGTGCCTCTGAATCATGGAATTCTTTCTATCCTCTAACTTGATCTTAAATCACTTTATCTTCCTTAAGTAAGTAGCTTTCCAGGGATCAAATCATGCCTTTCAATAGAAGTCTCCATTTCCAGCATCATTTCTTCTCCTAGCCTACAATATGTATCTTTTGATCCCTTTAAATGTTTCTGCTACCTGAAATAATTTTCTCTTGAAGTGCATTCAGTCTGCCCTGTCTGTTCAATGTGTTGTTTCTCTGTGATATCTTCAATCAAGAAAAAGGCTGATCACTGATGTCTGCATAAGCTTGGGCCCATTATTTCTTTACCCTGTCCCCTTGCTGCTGTTTAACGTGGTGGAGAACTGTCTCTAGCATGGGAGGCTTGGAGTGCAATATTTAAATGAAATAAGAATTCTCTTTCAAGGCACACTGTTGTAACCCTCTAGATGTCACCCCAGATGTCACCAGACCATGGACTGCTTGAAGGATTGTTGAATGGTGGGACTAAAAGGCTGATTTGCCAAAAGCACAGGCCCCTTAGAGGAAAGGTCAAGATCTGCTAGTAACATGGCACACATCTGAGCAATTGTGATCCCAACTAGTGACAGGTGCATGGATGTGTGCACGCGTGCGCGCGCGCACACACACATGCGTTACATACTACTAAATATCCTTTCCTTTCTCCTAAGGTTCCTTTAGACTGTAAATTGTGCTCATACAGTGACCAGTACAATTGGCCTGGCTCTCATTTGTAACCTCTAGATGCTAATGAAATACAAATAATAACACTTAAAAAGAAAGGCTTAAATGAGTCTTTGATGTATAGATTTAGTGGGCCATTTAGGCAGAATCCTTTGATTGCTTCTTGATTCATCATACCTCATATTAGGGTGACATGAGGTATGATGCTGAATTCTGCCCGTCATGCAATTTGCTTGTATGATTTAATGCACACATTAAAAGTGAAGCTATTACAGTACAAAATGCTGCTGAGTCTGATATAAACTCTGATATGAACAGTATTCCAACTACAGAATTATTGCAGGTTGAGCATAGCTGCCACAGTTACATGCATCCCCTTCTAAAACCCCACTCATCCTCCTAAACACAGACTGTTGGTTTATGCACCTAATATCACCCTGGAGCTAATACCCCCACCGAGATGCAGTCTGCTCCCTACATGCACCAGCGGCACTCCACGAATGGATGCAGAGCAGTTCCTGTTCTCCTCCAGCCTGTTGTGTTTGCAGCTGTAGTTTCACAGGTGTAATAAAGGTTTGACACATCGGAGAACTGTTAAAGAGACTGATCTTTTTTCCCTGGCTCCCAGTCACATGATATTGATTATGGCTGGAAAAGGTTAAACCCCTGTCACACAGCAGTGATCATTAGCCACTGACTCCAGGGGCTACTATACAACATACAGAAGGATGAACAAAATTCAGCCATGAAATGCAGTTTCTCCTCTGAACCACTAGATGCCTCTGAGAGTCCTTTGCGTCAGTGTTTGCCTCTGATAATTCAAACTATTACTAGGGGAAAAAAGCAAAAGATATTAGATAAGTCATGAGAAAAATAGCGTCCTGGCATTTAGGGTATATTTTAAAGATTAAAACAGTAACCGCTGCATAAATGTATTCAATTCAAAGGCTGACAAAAGCACTATACATATTAGGGAATTTATCAATAATAGGTGATGTGTGTAACAAGGATGAAAGATTATTCCTCCGGGCAATGCTGATAGAAGCCAAGAAATTAATATTACAGAGATGGAAAATAATCTCCTGATTACCTAAAATAATAGATAGTTCTGCAGCATCAGTGAGAAACTTAGACGCTCGAGTGAAGGTATCCTTCAAATTACAGAACACCCCAGAGACAGTTAATGCACTCTGAGCCAAATTCTGCTCTCAGGTACGCTGGTGTAAATTTGGAGGGACTCCACTGACTTCAGTGGAGATACTTTAGATTTACATTACTGTAAGTGAGAGCAGGATTTGGCACTGTGTGTCTAGATAACCTAATTCATTAATATTCTCACATACTCAGTAAGAGCTCAATCCTGCAAAGTACTGAGCATTTTGGTCTTGCTTTAGCAAAGCATTTAAAAACATAATTAATTTTAATCAAGTGCATAGTCCCATTGACTTCAGTGGGAGCGTGCATGTACTTAAAGTTAAGCATGGGCTTACTGTGCTCTGCTGTATCAGAGCCAGAGTGCTTAGCAACTAGCAGGATCAAGCAGTAAGGCTCCAAATCAGCAAGGTATTTAAGCAGGTGCATAATTTAAGCATGTACGTAGGTTTATTGGCATCATTGGGAGTCATCAGGCATCAGGTCCTCAAAGTTAAGTTCCTGCTTAAGTACTTTCCTGAATCGAGGCCTGAGGATCTGATCCAAACCTCGCTGAAGTCAATAGATATTTTTGTACTGATTTCAATCAGCAGTGGATCAAGTATTATGTATTCCCGATAGAGGACTACATTTACTCAGTTAGGATATACAAGGTATATATTTAAGATCCTGGGGCCAAGTCCTCAGCTGGTGTAAATGGGCATAGCTCCATTGACTTTAATTGAATTATTCCAATTTATGCTCTCTCAGGATCTGGCCAATCTTGTTTAGTGATGATACTTTTCTACTTGTAGTGTATGACAGTTTCTCTCCAAGGATCTCAATGTTCTTTACCTTTTGGATCAGCATCACTATCCCCATTGTAGAGAAGGGTTAACAGAGGCACCGAAAGGTTTCATGACTTGCCCAAAGCTACACAGGGAATCAGTGGAGGAGTTGGGGAAAAAATCCAGGTATCTGGACTCGCAGCCTCCTGCTTTAACCACTACTTCCCACTACCTTATTGGTATCCTTTCTTGAGCTCCATGCAATCATTCTGTAGCTAGGAACTGGTTTTGTCCCCCCTTTCTATTTTTCTCCTTTACAATATTTTATCACAGTGTTTTCCTTGGTTTGCAACTTTGGGGCCTTCACCTCCTGAAGGAATTTCACAAATAAATCGTGGTCGAGAAGTTCTTGGAATTACCCAGTGTGAGCAAGACTCAAAAAGAGGCAAGCAGGGAATCCCTTACATACATATTTTATAATACCCACCCACTCGAGTTGGTTTAGAAGAACCTATGCTCTAGACCAGTGGTTTTTAACCTTTTTTCGTTTGCAGACCCCCTAAAAGATTTTGAATGGAGGCATGGAACCCTTTGGAAATTCAACCTGTGGTTCATGGACCCCTGGCATAGAAGTCTTAGACTGAAAACTGAATGAACAGAATTCAACTATAAATGTTGCATATGTTTAGCACAGTATTTGATGCAGTGTGAAAAAGGGTGCTAAACTGTGGGCTTCTATGGTAGCAACAACACTTTCGGGTTTTGTCCCTGTTGGTAGGGGGAAATCACATACTTTTGATTGATTAGAAAAACAGAATGTCTTTTTCTGGGATCTGAAACTTTATTTTCATAGTCACCAGAGGCCTGTGAACCACAGGTGGAAGACCACTGCTCTAGACACAATTTATCTGTGCAGCCACTGGAATTGCACATGTGCTTATAATTGTGTATGCAAATTATGTATATGTACATCCACACATAGTAATTTTGAAAATCTGACCTTATTACTTTCACTCCTTGCCCTCATAATAGGGAAGTGGAGACTTGCATTTTTGTCTCTGAAAATGTAACTTGTCTATAATGTATTGCCTCTTTTGGGCTCAATATATTGAAGTTGGAGTCTATGGAAAGTGCTTCATTGATTTGTGTGCTGCTTTGACTGTTGATTACTTTTATGTACACTGCGGACATAAATACAGTAGTTCATTCTGTTGTCTGTGTAGCTGATACATTTAATAAAATAAATTGAAATACATATTGAAAACACCCACCCACTTCATCTTACAAATTCAACTACCCAACAGATACTGTACATGTAGTGAAGTTTAGAAGATCTGACATCTATGCCCTACCATGCATGCAGTGTATAAAATATACACTATACACACACACACAAAGGGTCTAATTTCCTGATATTGTAGGTTTGTAAACACACCACAGTGTGCCCAGTTGCACTGATTACCCTTGGTGTGTACAACCACCCAATGTGCAAATGCACAGATTAAACATGCAACTGAAGAGCATTTTGTGTGTCCACATATATGCCTAAACTGTCTGACTGTCTGGCTCACCGAGTATAGTACATACAGCATATTGAATGATATATGTTGCACATATACACTTTACAGAGATGAGCTGGAGAAAATTTGTTCCTTATGGCATACATATTGAATACCCACTCCTTGTTGCTCTTTTTATTGATTTGTAGATAAGGAGGTAGTTGGCACAAGTTGCTGTCACAGAAAAGAATATGCTTAGGTGTACCCAGAACTCTTGTAGTTCTCCTGTCACTGGCAGTAGCATAGGGACAATTTGTGTTTCAAACCAAGCTGTAATGCACTTCCTATCCCTAGCAAGTTCTCAGAGTCACAGTTGCATGGCAGCAAGTCTGATGGTAAAGAGAACTTCTGAGTCACACCATTGGAGGTGTTGATCTCTACCGTGGTGAGAAGATACCAGAACAGAAGGATGGGGGAAAGGGCGAATGGCTTGGCAGAGAGCACTGAGCTCCCAGTAACCTACATCGGTCAGAAATGCTGAGGTTCCAGATCTAGGCTTTCAGCAAGGCTGGGGCAGTGCAGAGGGCTGGGAGATGTTTTTGTAATGCACGTGAGCAGTGGAATGCAGCATTGGAGAGTCAGGTCACAGCCTTTAGCTGGCAAGTGGATCTTCAGAGCTTTGGATACAGAGATGTCATCAATTTCTCAGAGAGTTTTTCTCTCCTGAATTTGAATGTGGTGAAAGAGTTTCCCAGGTTGGGACTATTTCAGCCATACACAGAGGTTAGATTAGCTCCATTTCATTTCCCCTCACACTGTTCTTGTCACACCCATCCCACAGGTCCCAGGGACTCTTCCTCTTCCTGCGGCTGTGATTACATGTTCCTCCTCTCCCCAATTACCCCTTCATAGAATCATAGAATATCAGGGTTGGAAGAGACCTCAGGAGGTCATCTAGTCCAACCCCCTGCTCAGAGCAGGACCAACACCAACTAAATCATCCCAGCCAGGGATTTGTCAAGCAGGGCCTTAAAACCTCTAAGGATGGAGATTCCGCCACCTCCCTAGGTAACCCCTTCCAGTGCTTCACCACACTCGTAGTGAAATAGTGTTTCCTAACATCCAACCTAGACCTCCCCGCTTCATCTCCCAACTGCCACAGAATGCAAGGGAACTGTCAGAGTCCAATATTCCATCCCTTTGCCTGCTAAAGGGGCATAACCCAAAACAGTCAGCTTCATGTTTGAATAGCAATGCCATGCAATAAACAGTGCTAGGCAAGTGCAACCCTCACCATTAGTGAGGACTGGATAGAGGACTGTGTTAGAATGGGTTCCTGTCTGCATCCTGTATCACTTGCCATACCGGTATTGCCCTGGCCTCTTCCTTTGTCTTTCAGTGTTGAACGCATTCTACAACAATATGCATTACCTCACCTTTTGGGGGCGAAGCCAGACCTTTTGGCACCTGCTCCCCTATTTGGTGTAAACATTGCTTGTGCCAATCAGAGGCGAACACACACAGGTTTTGGGGTCTGTCCACTATGACACTTCTGTGATGTCATAGTGGGTATTTTAGGGGTTGCCCTGCCATGTGCAGGCAGAGAGAGGAGAAAACGTGTCCCGTGTATCCCGTGTATGCCGTGTATGCCGTAACCGAGCCTGATCACCTCGAAGCCTCTCTCTCAGCTCACGTGTTTCAAATAGAGCTTCTACGTTTGCCGGTCGTGATGTGTTGGTTTGTATTTGTAAGTATCAGTTATTACTAAATGCTGCATTTTTTTTTTGTAAATATTGTTAGTAGATATTTAGGCATTGTGTGTTTTAGGTTTTGTTAACTCTATTAGCTAATCATAAGCTTCTCCCTTACCCCTTGTAACTATCCCCAATAAAATTTAAATTGATTAATTTTAGTTGTGTGCGTGTCTGCAGTTTGCCTCGTGACACATACTCCCCTTGCATCTCTTACCTATATAGTCTGTTGCCATGTGCAGCCTGGTAAATAACAGGCCTGCATTTTCTTTTGCCCCTGCGAATACGTGGCAATCTACAGACTGATAGTACTAAAAGCGTGAGCCTATACCTCGGGAGCTAAAGGAGTGTGAAGGGGTCCCTCCTTGTGGCTAAATCTGGGAATTAGCTCTTGCCCCATCTGATGCTACTTCACCCTTCTTGGCCTCTTGCCAGACTTCCCAGTCCAGGGCAAGACCCCAGGATCACCTCTCCCTGGATCACCTCCTTATCCCTGGCCTACTTCCTTTCCCTCTAGGTAGTGATTACAGATTCCTTTCCTGCAGCCTCTTCTTGTGCTCACTTCCTGGTTTCTAATCCTAATCCAGCTCCTTTCCCAGCTGGGATTAATCTGCAATTAGTGTTTATCAATCCCTGACTTCCCTCCAGGTGCATCGTATGAGATTAATTGGCCCCTTCTGGTCCATGTTAACCCAATCTGGGCTTGTGTGGGATGGACACCCTTTCACAAGGAGTAACTCCCTTAATGGATAGCTGTAGTAAACACTTATTCTCATATGTAAACCAGCCATGAGAGGAGAACAAAAGACTCACACTTTTCCAGGATCAGACAGCATTAGGATGACCAGATAGCAAGTGTGAAAAATCGGGACACGGGTAGGGGGATAATAGGAGCCTATATAAGAAAAAGTCCTAAATATTGGGACTGTCCCTATAAAATCAGGACATCTAGTCACCCTACACAGCATCATAGAATGTTCATTTATCAATGGAATGTTTTGCCTGGCCCTCTCCAGACTTTGAAAAGGCAGCTGCAGTTTGCAGGGCTATCCAGACTGCTCACACCTGGCATCCCCTGATGAGCAGCCATTTTGTTTACTCAGGTGTTCCTTTTCTGCAATTGTTTGACTCCCCTGGGAAACCATTGAGGAGCAAAGGGCAACACTCGTTTTAATTTGTTTAGAGAGGGACAGCATTGTTTGAGTCTGGGACAAAGATCAACTAGAAGCCAGAACAGAATCTCACTTGGGATGCTTTCTGGTGAGAAGGAATGGTCTGGTTTCTACTCCAGCACTGTGTGATGCTTTATTGACTTTCATATGCAGAGAGTGAGACAGAACCTCAGACTATCAGGATCTTGAAGATACATAGATTTCAAGGCCAGAAGGGACCATTGTGGTCATCTAGTCTGGCTTCCTATATAACAAGGCCATAGATTTCATGTAGTGATTCCTGTAACAAGCCCAGTAACTTGTAAAAGAGCGGGAAAGGGGAATCCATGCATCTGCTTTATTGAAGGTGCTATACACAAACCACACTGTAGATACAGTGTAAAGGATTCAGTCCATTAATCCACGTAGCAGATCATCCAGATAATCTATTCACTGTGTCCCATTTCCATTTTCTCTCTGCCCTTTGCCTATGCGTCTCTTTTCAAAGTCCATAATAATCATCTTCATCATCCAGTTTTAACACCTGCATTAACTGAACTCCAGGGAGCAATTTATTTAAATGAAATGTCCCTGTAATTATTTTAATTAACCCCCCAAAAAACCTTTGTTTGATTACAATGAAAAACTCATATTAGAAATTAGTGTTAAATGAGGTTAAAGTAAATGGCCCTGGATTGGCTGATGATTAATGTCTCCTCTTTATCCACAGAGCAGGGAGAGGGGTACTGAAAGCTTCACTCATGCCACCCCCCCAGGTATTTTGTCGGTTGTGTTCCTGGGTTTTCAAAAGGGCTTGGTTAGATTGTAACCATCTGTAGTCTTGCACGATACATGTAAGCAAATCTGGCTTCAGGGTTACATCAGTGACACCCGCTCCTAAATACAGTAGTAAAGCGTTGACACCAGATTGTGGCTGGTCCCCTGAGTGGATGCATAGGAGTGGAGGGAGCAAAGAGCCCTCTGCCCTTTCATAGCACTCACAGGGGCTAGATACAGATGCAACTCTTGTGCTTCCCCAAAACAAAGGGCTGGGCAGGATTATTGCCTCTGTAGGCACTAGTCTCTCCAAAGGGATTGGAAGGAAGCAGAGCCAACCCTTTTCTGCACTAACTGGTAGAGCTGGCTGAGGAAGGAAGTACAAGTTGTTTCCTGTAGGTTCTAAAGGGTGGTGCAGCAGCTGTGTTCCCCAGGAATTCCAGAAGCATTTGGTGTCTCTCAGAACTCTCCTTAGGGAGGTGCATCTTCTGCATAGCCCTTAGTCAGAGCAGTGCTCTAATATATAAGATGTTCTTTAGCTGGGTGTACAAAGCCGTTTCCTTCCCTCCCTTTAAAGCATAAAGTACTGGCCCTTGCTGGAAGCAAAATGTCAGTCTAGGCCAACCAATGATTGAGCTGGTATGGCCAAACCCTCTCTTCAAACCTGATCTGGGTTAAAATGGTGTTCAGGCCCATTCAGTTCTTGATCTCTCTGCTGACACTGCCAGTTAAAACTAGATGTGATGTATACAACGTCTTTGGGGATCATTATGTGAAAAGTGCTGTATTAAGAGCCAAGTAATCATATTATTCCATCAGTCCAGTAGGAATGGAACTGAGAGACACCCACTAATTTCCCACAGGCCACTGAACAGCCACCAGGTAATTATAGCTGGTACACTCAGCCCAGGTGATATCTGAAGCAGCACCCAGTCCCCTGAGTCATCCAGTTCCTCCACATTTAAGCATTTGTAAGCTCTGCTAACTTTTTCTGAGGCCTGGTCCACACCTAAAACTTAGGTCAACCTAGCTACAGTGCTCAAGGCTGTGAAAAAGTTTTACACACTGCGTGACATAATTAGGTCAACCTAACCCCCACTGTAGATGCAGCTAGGTCGATGGAAGAATTCTTCCGTTGACCTAGGTACTGGTTCTCAGAGAGAAGAATTAGTTACATTGATGGAGGAACCCTGCCACTGGTGTAGGAAGCCTCCATGCTACAAGCATACCCTGGCACAGTTGCAGCACAGTAGCTGGGCCGCTGAAGCTAAGACATAACTGGAGGCGGCACTATCCATCCAGACGGTGGCTTCTTAAATGGATTTCCTTTTACGTCTACTGGGCTAGATAACATTTCTCATTAATACTACTCCCAAAGGGGTCTATGAAGAGATAGAATAAAACACTAAAGATCATTTCTATCTTCTTGGGGCGCCATTTCTCAGTTGCATCCAACTTGTCCCCTCCTCAATACATTAGCTGCATCACACAATTCACATCAGTGCTGTGGCTGTCCCCTCTGCCCCTCTCTCAAGGCAAGATATAGGCCCTGATTGAAATGAGCTTAAAAGCGCCTGACAGTTTCTTTGCCATGGCTCCACGTTGACTAAGATGAAGAGAAGCACAACTCTCTCCCCACAAGTGGTCCTGCAGGCTACAGTGTCATGCTGATCTCTTCTCCTTGTTTCTTGGCATATTCAGACAGGAAGCTTTGGGCCACGGCTCCAGAGGAAGACATCACTCAGAAATGTCAAAGGAAGCAAGGTCATTCACTGTTCTGCTTTTCTTCTTAACGTCTTCACTTGCGCTTCCGAGGAAGATTTTCCACTGTTGTTTAACCCACTTGTTCCTTCCATCCTGACATCACACCAATGCTGCCTGAAGCTGTTCTCAGCTAGCAATAGCTGCACACCTCACATATACCTGCACACTCCTTAAGGCTGCACTGACTATAGGTTAGGCCCAGTAAATAAACAACAGGGGGCATGGACCAAATCTTCACACTTCTTGGGATTTCCACAGGGATCAGAAGGGAAGAACCGTCCCGACTGTGGGTCCATAGCAGTACCAGTTCTGACATGGTTGGAATCTTCAGTGGGCTTCTGTGCCTGGCCTCTGCAGAGGGGTGGAGGGTGGGACAGGGAGCAACTAAGCCTTAAATGTGTCGATAAAACAATCTAAATATACCTGAATGGTGTAAACCTCAAGGGAACAAAGGTGTTATCTAGGGTGACTTTAAGGGTGTAGAAGTAGGCGAGATAGGATGAAATAAGAAAAGGGACATTTGGGGTGGCTATCAGGAAGCCTGTGGAATAGTTACCTGAGGAACTGGCAGAAGATTCATTGCTTGGGACATCGAAAAAAACATCTAGACAAAGGACTATCAAACATACTCTACGGAACCATCCTGCAGTAGCCGTAGCAGGGTTATGGACTAGGGCCTAGTCACTGGTGAATTGTTTTTCAAAGGTATCGAGCACCTGCAGCTCCCATTGACTTCTATAGGATTTGTGGGTACTCGGACACTTCTGAAAATGAGACTATCCATCCCTTTGTGGAGCTATCCCCATTGATGTTTCTGTGATCTCTAGTTTGCATGGAACAGCCCAAGAGTTTTATTGCTGGTCCTGACTGCAGTGGGCCACAGGACATTTTTTGCTGTGCTGATGGCCCATTGGCCCATTGTCATTTTGGAAAATGACACAAGGTGCATCAGTGGAAGTACCATGCACCTCATGCATGAAGCATCTTAGCAATTGCCTGTGTGTCTGTATGCAGCTTACAGATCTGTCACAAACAGAAGGGTGAGTGGGTTGCAAAGCTGTGTAAGGAGTGGACCAGTTCGAGTGAATGACAAGCAGCATTGCTCATCTTGTTAGTGAAATGTTTGCTCTCCTTCTCCCATTGGGGGATGGCACATGCTGCAGCCCCAGTGACACTGGGACTCTGGTTAAATATTTAAATTTCATTTACCAGAGCAGCAGAAGAAAATGCAAATTATGTTTTATAAGGAAATTATTTGCTGGAGTGCAGGTTAAGTTTTAATTGCTCAGATCCTTCCTCCTCCATCAACCCTGTTGGTCATCATCTCATCTCCCACCTGCATTTTTAATGCTCTTTTAATTTCCTTGAGTGATAGGGTAAAAGGAAAGTGGCTGGAGAGGAGGAAGAAAAGAAAGGGATTCTGGATGCATTATTCCTGCTTCTGAGTTGAGGGCAGCCGGGTTGTCAGCATGTTCTTGCCTTCCAGCCCCCCAACACCTTACAATGCTCTGCTACGCTCCCACATCCAGCACATTTGGCCTCCACCTCTCTGTGGACCCGACACTATGTATTTCCCACCTGCACGTGAACACAAAATAAATCTGAAGCACAGGCAATAAATGAAAAATCATTATGAGCTAGGCCAATTTTCTGGCTATTTAAAATATACAGCGTCGCTGCTCTACACTGTAGTGTATGTGGATGGAGAAAGCTGGATTTACGATATCATGCTATACCTTTTAAATATCAGAACAAGCCATCTTCTTAAATCTGTCTTAGCTCCTGCTACACCATTGCACTGCCAGACACTGAGAATGGTGCAGGCTGCCCACTGATTGGTTTTAATAATGGGGGGCATTTTTACTAGTGAAAAACATTTCAATGGGAACTACAGAACCTTGAATTAAATAAGTAAAATGTGAAATAAGGGGCTAATTGATTGAACCAGATATCTCCATCTAGCCACCTATTTCCTCTAAAGTCTAACATTAGGTGTTCAAACTAGGTTATTACAGTGGTATCTGAGCATCTGCATGGTGGAATTACTGCCCTGTGTGCTGTGAAAACCCAGGCGATGCTTCAGTTTGTGATTAAATAGAATTACCATATCATATTCTTCCTCATCTTTCCAATACTCTGCCAGAGGCAATCTGTTGCAAAACAGAGCAGCCTGCTGCAGTGTACAGTAGGCAGGGAGATACTGATAAGATGAGAATGCCCAGGAGGGGGAAAAATGTTTTTTGGGAAACAAACTAGGAGCAAGGGGTGAAACTGATCTAAGGAAAATTTAAATTGACGATGAGGAAAAACACTACTGAAGTGTGGTGGACTGTGGAATTAGCAGATTCTTTCTGAAGAGGTTATTATTGAATGTTCAAAAGGAAGATGCAAGATTCCTTATGATGGGAAATTATGGGATAGCCTGCTTGTAAAGTAAATTTCTTCATAACCCAAGGAGTATGTGCTGGGCTTATGCTCTGATGCTGGAAGATTAATTATGTTCCTTATATTTCGTGTACTCTATCAAATATAAATGTGAGTGTTCTCATTCCTATGACCATGTAATCCTCTTTTTAATTGTACTACACTCTTGGTTTCAGTGACTTTATTGTGGCAGGGAGTTCTACAGGTTAACTAAGTTGTGTTGAAATTTATTTCCAATTAACTTGTTGCCTTTCACTGGATCATGGATCACTTCCTGGAAGGAATTCCACTGCTGCGTTAGCCAAGACTTCATAATGTCTGTCTGGTAAGTACTTCAGCATGTCTGCAGAATAGACTGCAAAATAAATCTAGACCATACATTCTAACTCAGCACAGGTCAGTGGAGACCAGTGTTCTATTCTAATGCCTGGGCAGTGGCTTTATAAAATGAGTCAGTTTATGGCTCTTTGGCTAGATACTAGAGCTAAGAGAAAATCAGAATTTCTATCTGCTGGGAAATTTGTATATTTTGATATTTCTCCCACTCCCACCTGAATTTGAGTAAAAAGTTGAAATATCAAATGGTTTCATGGAACATTTCATTTCAGAACTTTTGTTTCATTTCTACCATTTTGATATTACCAAAGAGGAATGTTTCATTTTGCTTTGTTGAACTGACTCCAAACAAAAAAAAATAAATTCTGAATCAGATCAACATTAAATTGGATTTCATTGTCATGCCACATGAGAGCTGTAGTTATAGGTATCATGTCCCTATTCTATCTTGTGGGTCAGGTACCCAGGCCGCACAACATCTCAATTTTGCAGAAACTGCATTTTTCGTTGAAAAATAATAGATGGAAAATTCCCAGCTAGATCTACTAGATTTCTATCTTCGTCACTTAAGCGGCCATCATAATTTACACTAATTGTCACGCCTGTTGGGAGTTTCAGCAAAGATACTGGAGACTTAAAGGATATGAATGACTAACTAGTCTCTCGTCCTCAGAGATGATTTCTTTGGGTCTGGGCTGAGGTACATTGGCAGGGCAATGTGGAGAAAAAGCATTTTCAAATGATTGGATAAGCAGAACAGTACATGTAAGCCCAACATTTAGTTGTTGTGTCAGACAAGGTGAAATGAAGAAAGACGTGCAAGATTGCAGAATTGTAAGTTGATGACAGAATGGATCACTTTTGGGGGCCATTTCATGCAGAGATAAACCCTAGTTTGATAAAAAAATATAGAGAAAACCATCAAAAAAGTGATACGAGGACTGAAAGATGAGACAGAGGGAGCTAAATTTATATAGTCTAGAGAAGAAGAAAAACAACAGCTAGAAGAGGCATAGTCAGTCTATAAACGCCTTGACCAGCAAAATATATAAATATTTGCAGTGTGAAATCACAAGAACAAGTTTGATGGAAGACACCATGCAGGCTACTGTAAAATACTACAAATCAGTAATGGGATATGTTTGATGATCACAGTGTGTCCGTGATTCTAATGTCCCCTGAAGTCTCCATCAGCATTTGTTTTCTTTTGCACTTCTTTGGATCTGAGAGACGTGGCTATAACCACAATATGAAATCTGGCTGTGTCATAGGATTCATTACTCACCACTGGGGTGACTCCTAACCTTGGTCTACATTACGAGTTTAGGTCAAATTTAGCAGCGTTAGATCGATTTTACCCTGCACCCATCCACACGACGAAGCCATTGCTGTCGACTTAAAGGGCTCTTAAAATTGATTTCGGTACTCCTACCCGATGAGGGGATTAGTGCTGAAATTGACCTTGCTGCGTCAAATTTGGGGTAGTGTGGACGCAGTTCGACGGTATTGGCCTCCAGGAGCTATCCCAGAGTGCTACATTATGACCGCTTTGGACAGCACTCAACTCCAATGCGCTGGCCAGGTAGACAGGAAAATCCCCATGAAATTTTGAATTTCATTCCCTGTTTGGCTAGCATGGTGAGCTGATCAGCACAGGTGACCATGGAGTACCAGAATCACAAAAGAGCTCCAACATGGACCGAACGGGAGGTACTGGATCTGATCACTGTATGGGGAGATGAATCTGTGCTCTCCAAACTCCATTCCAAAAGACGAAATGCCAGAATGTTTGAAAAAATCTCAAAGGGCATGAAGGACAGAGACCATAACAGGGACCCACAGCAGTGCCATGTGAAATCTAAGGAGCTGAGGCAAGCCTACCAAAAAACCAGAGAGGCAAACGGCCACTCCGGGGCAGAGCCCCAGACATGTTGCTTCTATGATGAGCTGCATGCCATTCTGGGGGGTGCCCCTACAACTACCCCACCTCTGTGCTTTGACTCTGTCAATGGACTCTCATGCAACAGGGATGCAGATTTAGGGGACGAGGAAGAGGAGGAGGAGGAGGAGGACATTGAAGTTAGTGCACAGCAAGGAAGTGGAGAAAACATTTTCCCTGACAGTCAGGGACAGTTAATCACCCTGGACCTGGTACCCTTCCAACCCATCCAAGGCAGGCTCACGGACCTTGAAAGCAGAGAAGACACCTCTAGTGAGTGTGCCTTTGTAAATATTGTACATGGTTTAAAACAAGTGTGTTTAATGATTAATTTGCCCTGAAGACTTGGGATGCATTCGCGGCCAGTACTGCTACTGGAAAAGTCACTTAACCTGTATGGGGATGGAGTGGAAATCCTCCAGGGATATCTCAGTGAAGTTCTCCTGTATGTACTCCCAAAGCCTTTGCAAAAGATTTCTGGGGAGGGCAGCCTTATTTCATCCTCCATGGTAGGACACTTTACCACACCAGGCCAGTAGTACATAGTCTGGAATCACTGCATAACAAAGCATGGCAGCATATGGTCCCGGTGTTTGCCGGCATTCAAGCAACATCTGTTCTTTATTTATGTTATCCTCAGGAGAGTGATATCATTCATGGTCACCTGCTTGAAATAAGGGAATTTTATTAAGGGGAAATTCAGAGGTGGACGTTCCTGCTGAGCTGTTTGCGTGTGACTGAACAGAAATCATCCCCGCTGTGCGCCACACAATGGGGGAAGGGTTGAAGCGATCATCCCAGAGAATAGGGTGGAGTGGAGGGCTTTAGTTGGGTTTATGCTGCACATTAACCCGAAAACTGCAGCCCCTCCTTTTAAATGGCCAACCCGATGGGTACGTGGTATGGGACATGAGAGTGCTGCTGTTTGAAACCATTCCCACATGTTATGAAGGTTAAAGAAGCCAAAAGACTGTGGCTTACCATGTCTGCCTGCAAGCTGAATTCTGTTGCCCACTGGCCCTGCATGTGTGATCTCTCACACCAAACTGGCAGGCCCTCAATATAAGAGTCAAAATGCGACCTTGTAAAGAAAGCACACTTGCTATGTAATGTTAACAGCATGGAAGAGTGTACCCATTGTTCTCTAAAATGTATATTTTTAAATATTACTCTCCCCTTTTTTCCCTCCAGCAGCTGCAAATGTTTCAACACTTGCTGTATTGTCTCCATCCCAGAGGCTAGTGAAGATTAGAAGGCGAAAAAAACAGCACTCACACTGACATGCTCTCTGAGCTCATGCAGTCCTCCCACACTGAAAGAGCCCAGCAGAATGCATGGAGGCAGACAATCTCAGACTGCAGGAAAGCACAAAATGAATGTGAGGTCAGGAGGGATGTGCGAGAGGACAGGAGGGTCCAGCAGGAGGAGATGTGGCATCAGCATGATGAAAGGAAGCAGGAAGCAATGCTCAGGCTACTCGAGGATCAAACTCATTCTCCGGCATACTGTTGAGCAGGACAGGCAGCAGGAGGAACACAGACCGCCGCTGCAGCCCCTGTGTTACCAACCACCTTCCTCCCCACGTTCCATAGTCTCCTCACCCAGACGCCAAAGAACGCGGTGGGAGGCCTCTGACCACCTAACCACTCCACCCAAGAGGACTGCCCAGGTAACAGAAAGCTGGCATTCAAAGTTTTGAAGCGCAGTGTGGCCTTGTCCTTCCCTTCTCCCCCACCCCTCCCGGGATACCTTGACGGTTATCTCCCTATTTGTGTGACAAAGTAATAAAGAATACATGAACATTGAACAACAATGACTTTATTGCCGCTGCAAGCAGTGATCAAAGGGGGGACAGGAGGGTGGTTTATTTACAGGGAAGTAGAGTGAACCAAGGAGGAAGGTTTTTATCAAGGAGAAACAAACAGAACTTGCACACCGTAGCCCCCTGACCAGTCATGAAACTGGTTTTCAAAGCTTTTCTGATGTGCACCATGCACTGCTGTGCTCTTCTAATTGCCGTGGTGTCTGGCTGCGCGTAATCAGTGGCCAGGCGATTTGCCTCAACCTCCCACCCCACCATAAATGTCTCCTCCTTACTCTCACAGATATTGTGGAGCACACAGCAAGCACTAATAACGATGAGAATATTGGTTTCGCTGAGGTCTAATCGAGTCAGTAAACTGTGCCAGCGCACTTTTAAATGTCCAAAGGCACATTCTACCACCATTCTGCACTTGCTCAGACTATAGTTGAACAGCTCCTGCCTATTGTCCAGGCTGCCTGTGTACAGCTTCATGAGGCATGGCATTAAGGGGTAGGCTGGGTCCCCAAGGATAACTATAGGCATTTCAGCATCTCCAACAGTTAACCATTTTCTGGTCTGGTCTGGAAAGTAAGTCCCTTGCTCCAGCCGTGGACACAGACCAGAGTTCCTAAAGATGCAAGCGTTCACGTACTCCCAGACCCTGTCACTATCTCCCTGGACCTCTTCTTACCTGTCTTTCCTATTTTATTCCTCCACCCCCAATCTGATTTACCGCTGGAGCTTCCTCTGCATCTACTTTACCCCCTCTTGGGTTCTTGACTACGTCTGCATTCCCAGGCTGGATCTCAGGGCTCACTCCTCCTAGAACTCCCCATCTCTTGCCAACTCCTCCACTCCCTAGGGCAGGGGTCGGCAACCTTTCAGAAGCAATGTGCCGAGTCTTCATTTATTCACTCTAATTTAAGGTTTGGTGTGCCAGTAATACATTTTAATGTTTTTTGCAAGGTCTCTCTCTATAAGTCTATATATTATATAACTAAACTAGTATTGTAAAATAAACAGGGTTTTCAAAATGTTTAAGAAGCTTCATTTGAAATGAAATTAAAATGTTGATCTTAAGCTGCCGGCCCGCTCAGCCCGCTGCTGGTCTGGGGTTCTGTTCACGTAGGGCGGCAGCGGGCTGAGCTGGGCCTGCAGCCGGGACCCCGGCTGGCAAGGGTCCGTCAGCCAGAACCCCAGACCAGCAGCAGGCTGTGCGGGGCTAGTGGCCAGGACCCAGAGGGCTGGAGTCAGGGCTGGAGGCTGGGTATGTGAGGGGGTGTAGGTGTCAGGGCAGAGGAGGCGCTGGATATGGATGGGGGTGCCAGAGTCAGGGCTAGGGTTGCGGGTGGTGGGGGATGAAGGAGTCAAGCAGAGGGCTGGGTATGTATGAGGAAGGTACAGGGCTCAGGGCAGGGGCCTGGGTGGAGAGTGTGGGGCTCAGGGCAGAGGGCGTGGGGGGGGTCAGGGCTCAGGGGAGAGTGCTGGGTGACTGCCCCCCTAATAACTCTCAACCCCGCTGCTCCTTGTCCCCTGACTACCCCCTCCTGGGACCCCACCCCTTATCTAAGCCTCCTGTTCCTTTGGTCCCTCAACTGACTCTTACCCCTACCTGTCACTGTGCCCCGCCCTTATCACACCCGTGCCCAGCCAGACCTGGGACTCCATGCCTGCAAGCACTCCCTGCCCTTGACAAGACGCCCGCAACCATCCAACCGCCCCCCACCGCTGCCTGCCCAACCTTCCATGCCCCGCTCTCTGGAGGACCCTCGAACTCCCAATCATACAACCCCCCGCAGCTCCTTGTCCGACACCCCCCTTCAGAGAACACCACCTAACTTCCCCCCCAGGACCCTCCTTGCTCCTGGTCCCCTGACTGCCCTGTCCCCTATTCACTCCCTGCCCCCTCACAAACCCCGGGACTCCCATGCCCCATCCAACCCACCCTGCTCCATGTCCCCTGACTGCCCCCACCCCTTATGAACCCCCCCAGCCCTGGGCCCCTTACCATGAGGCTCCACACAGAGCTACATACGCTGCTCTGAGGGGAGCACACAGCCCTGCCCCTCCGGTTGAGCAGGAAGCGTGTCTGCCCCCTTGCCGAGCCAAACGCTGCCCCTCAGGAGAGCGCAGCCCCGAACCCCAGAGCGCTGCGCGTGGCGGCAGGGCTCCAGGGGAGGTGATAAGGTGGGGGAAGGGCCGGCAGCTTGCTGCGCTCAGCCCCACGTTCCAGCCCGGGAGCGCGGATCCCGCAGCTTGCCGTGCTGGGAGAGTGGGGCCATTTGCCCACCCCGTGTGCATGGCCATGGTTCTGGTCCCTGCCCCTGCAGGGGAAGTGGAGTGCAGAGGAGAGGGTACCGGGCTGGGCAGGATTTTTAGTGGTATGCTGGAGTCCCGGCAGGTAGGGAAGCCTTAGTGAGAATGATGGAGTGACTAGTTCTGCAGAACATCTGGGTTCAGATTGTGTGGGCCTAGTGGTCTTTTTCTGGCTCCTACAAGCTATATCTGTATCTTGATGTCATTTTTTGCATGTAATGTAAAGATTGCACAGTTAAACATTCATGAAGTGCAAAAGCTGACATTGTGAATGCACACAGATTGATTCCTGTAGCCGCCTCACAGGCCATGCAGCAAACAGGTACCTTTTACTCCATCCTGAACTCCCACAGAAGGTGTTACCTCAGAGAATATCCTAAGTTCACCTATCACCCCCACTATAGATTTACAGATATTAAGGCCAAATTCTCTCATTTGACTTTTTGTAGCGCACAGGCCATAGAATTTCACTTGGTAATTCCTGCATGAAGCCGAGCTACAGCAGGGCGGTACTAGAAATATCATTAGTGTGTGTGCGCGGAGTTCAGAAGTCATGAGATCCTCAGAAAGAAACCTTAAGTAGCATTCAATGCTAGAATGAGACTTACTGTGCAGCAATATGTACAACATTAATATCAGCCATGTCCCATCCCTTAATTCTTCAAAGGTCTCTCCTCTGTAACCCTAGTTTCTCCCATCTTGGATCCACCCTACTTGTTCTGACAGATATCTGTCTTTATTAGATCTGTGTTTGCTGAAATTTCTTCTCTATAAAACATGCATCTGACGAAGTGGGTATTCACCCACGAAAGCTCATGCTCCAAAACGTCTGTTAGTCTATAAGGTGCCACAGGATTCTTTGTTGCTTTCTCTATAAAAGGTTACTCATCTGGCTACTGGTTGTGTACTGTTCCATCTGCTTGGCATAGATGTCTTGCCTAGAATCCTTTGATCAAGCTGATGTTCTAAATCTTGATTCTAGTTCCCTATTCACCCATTTATTTTTTGATCATTCTAGTATTAGACTTCCAGTTTCTCTTACTAGCCATATTTTCTGCTTAGGCCATTTGGTTATCAGTCATAGTTTACAATTCATGCCTTCAGCTCTTATCCCAAGTGGGAAGGGATAGCTCAGTGGTTTGAGCATTGGCCTGCTAAAGCCAGAGTTGTGAGTTCAATGCCTGAGGGGGGCATTTAGGGAACTGGGGTAAAAATTTGTGTGGGGATTGGTCCTGCTTTGAGCAGGAGGTTGGATTAGATGACCTGCTGAGGTCACATCCAACCCTGATATTCTGTATCTCATAAATGAGGAAGCTTAGTGGCTGAATACTTTCCCCTACTTCAAGATGATCAGATATGACCATCTCTTAGGAATACATGAGATTCCATAATGAAATCAGAGTACTGGTCCATCTACAGTATGGTCTGTCCTAGATCCAAAAAGCCAACATGAACTTATTGTGTACCTATACCATGGAGGACAGGGTGGGAAATTCCTTTCCAACCTCCTACAAGCTCTCAGCCTCTGGCTTGAAGCATGAAGATGGGAAGCCCTCATAATATCTGACCCAATTTCTATGTCTACGAACTTTTCAGACCTGCATCAACCATCTTCAGTCTCCCTATTAATCTTCAGCATGATTTCCAATCTACAGTTCATGTTTAGCTGCTGGCCCAGTGGTATAATGGCCTCCATTCACCACCGTGGGGCGCTTTCAAATACAATTTACTTTAACTCAATATGCAGTTACATATGACTGTTTCTCTTGTTGCACACTTAGGAAAATTATTTTTAGGTTTCTTCTAACGTCACTGCTGCAGCTGAGGCTCCAGACAAAAGGCATCATGGCTTTCTAAAGAAACTACTTTTTTTTTTTTTTAAGTGACTACTTTTAAATAATTTCTCTAGCTCTACTGATACATTGCTCTTCAGGGGGAAGTGCTGGTTTTTTGTTAAAGCTGTGGTGGAATGACATTTCCATGGATTTTAATTTTATGTACAAAGACACTGCATCAAATTGAGGAGGGTACAAGTATAGAAAATGGATGCCAATTGTGAAAGTTCTTACAGGAGTGACAGGCAGCAGAATAAATGGCCAAACTGTCTAGAATAGAGGATATTCCTGTGCTAATTTTAAATTAATAAATAAAAAAAAGCCAAACTCCAGATAATGTTAATCTCCACCACCTATCTAATAGTACTTTGCTTCCAAGGCAGTACTGAGACCAGAACTTGCCTTTTTTCTGCTGGATTTTTGCAATATGCTAAACTTCCAGTTTCTAATAGATTCAGACCACATACCTTGTCCAGCAATCTACCAATTTTCTGCAATATTAATCGGGGGGGGGTGTCTTCAGTATCCATATCAAAACCTCATATGATATGAATACATCAGCTGGCTTTTTCCCCCAAATACGGAACAGAAATCTTTATAGAACATTTCTCCTTTTTCTGCATTGCTATTGACAATTCTACTATTTCCATCTATTAATGGATCAATACCATTGTTAGGATTCCTTTTGTTCCTAATATACTTAAAATCTCCATTTTATTTCCTTAACTCTGCTGGCGATAGGTTACTTTTGGTGAGCTTGTGCTTCCCTTTTCTATTTTCTCTATGGAAATAATGGAGCATCTAATAAAGGACTCAATTAATAAAGAAGTTAAGGAAGGTAATATAATTAATGCCAATCAACATTAGTTTATGGAAACTATATTTTCTCTTTTTAAAGAGATTACATGTTTAGTTGACAAAGGTATTAATGTTGATTATGTTTATTAGTATTTCTTATTTGTATTGTAGTAGCATCTAAAAGCTCTAGTCAAGGACTAGAACTCCACTGTACTAGGAGCTGTACAGAAACAGAGGAAAAAGACAGTCCAATATATTTAGACTCCAGTAGGGCATTTGACTTAGCACCACACATTTTGATTAAGAAACTAGCATGATACAAAAGTAACATACAAAATGGCCATGTGGGTCCCACAGTTTTCTTGGTGAGGTGCTAGGATACCACCTCTATCCCTGCTCTTGGGGTACCAAGAGCCCCACTAGTGGTCCAGGAAGGTGGTAGAGGAGGAAAGCAGGGAAGGGGTCTGGGTTTGCTCCTCACTCTGAGTCCCAGCACCTCTCAACCCCTATGAGTTTCTTACCCCTTGGGTAGAGTTACCTTTGGTCCTTGATGCTAGGACAAGGTATCCCTTCCTCAAATGCTCTGGTCTTCCAATTATCAGTAATATACCTCTAAACTCCATCCTCTCTCCTTCCTTATACATCCTGTCTGCCTGAAGCAGAGGTTCCTGACAGGGCCTTAATTGACTACAGGTGCTCTAATTAACCTGTAGCAACCCTCCCTCGTCTTCAGGGAACCACACCTTAATTTGCCTAGGGCTTATATATCTCCCCTCTCCCACTGCTTCCTGGCCCTGCTATATCACACATGAAATGGATTAAAAACTGGCTAACTGTTAAATCTCAAGCTATAATTGTAAATAGGGAGCCATCAATGAGTGGGTGTAGTTCTAGTGGGGTCTAGCAGGGATCTGTTCTTGGCTCTACTTTACTTAACATTTTTAAGCATGAAAAAAATCATGGAAGAAAACATAAAACAATTACTGTAAAGTCTGTAGATGATGCACATATTGGGGGAGTGGTAAAGAAGTGGTTATAAGCATTAAAGGTTGAGGAAAAACTCTTTTCTGATTGTACAGTTATACTCAGGAAGGACTGAATTTGGGATTTGCAGCCCTAAAAGAACAAGCTGCCACCACTTGGGCTGAAGGAGTATCTCCTCTTAGTAGTGGCAGTAGTAGATTCTTATCCTCTTGTATAGGCTAGTCACTAGACTGGGAGACAACATAGTTAGCTAGTCTGTTGTAACTGCATTTGTGCTGTATTTCTTTTGAGGTATTTCATCATCTGGAGGATGGGACCAAAGTCAGCCCTCTCATAAGCAGATGCCACTTTCCTTCAAGTCTGGGAGGGCTGAATTCTGGCCTAAAGTGCCAGTGGTAATGAGATAAAAAGTGCCAGAGCAAGTCCTGATGTATTTAACCATAAATCCTGCTGAGTCATGGTTAAAAAGAAGCTGGATCCTATAAGCCAAATGCCTTTACCTGAGGGCTTCTGTTGTGCTACAGTTTGATAAGAGAGACATGCAATGTGCTCTCCCAAGCAGCCAGCAAAATTAATACAGTGGCAAGACTGCAAGATAAAGCTAGTGAACGCTTAAAAGAAGAAGAAAGTCCAGCATGATGCAGGGGAAGGATCATGACGTGAATAATAATGCAGCCTACCAAACAGGGCCGTCCTTAGGATTTATGGTGCCCTAGGCGGGATTATTAAACTGGTGCCCCTGTGCCCGTCTTGCTCTTAGCAACACAAACATAAGCTTACACTACTGGAAAACTTGCCATATGCATGTTATTAAACCAGTTTAACGTAGTTAAGCCACTGTAATGCTGATGCACTAGCACTAAAGAAGTAGCACTATAGAAAAAATTCTGATTTGACAGAATGATGCAAATAATATAATTTTTTTAATTTGTCAAAATTTTATTGGAAATTTCTATGAAGAGGAATTGAAACAAGGATTTGTTTTTAATTAAAAGCAATTGTTCTGGCTTTTTGAGCTGCAAAATCAGTAATAATGTCATTGTATGACAAAGGCAAAATGATGTCTTGTTTGATTGCAAGAATAGCAAGACTAATCAAGTGTTCCTGACTCATTGTAGAGCGGAGATAGTTTTTAATGAGCTTTAGTTTTGAGAAGCTCTGTTCTCCTGATGCTCCTGCTACAGGAATTGTCAGCTGAATACGAGTGGCAATGTACACATTAGGATATATGTCAACAAGTTTGCTGGTATGAGTAAACTGTACAATGTCCATCACTGATTTTGCATGTGGCAACAACTCAATTCTTCATACAGTTCAAGTCCATTTAAATCAAAACGATCATCGTGCTTCAGAAGGATTTCTAGGTCAGGAGTCCCCAGTGCGGTGCCTGAGGGTGCCATGGCGCTCACAGGGGCCTCTCAGTGCACCTGTGTACTGGCCGGCGGATGAGCATCCGCCGAAATGCCACCGAAATTCGGCATTTCGGCAGCGACGCCTCTGGATGACGCCACTTGCTGCCGATAAGCAGCGTCATCCAGAGGTTTCGCCGGTATTTTGGCGGATGCTTGTCCACTGCCACAGTCCTTCGTCTGGTGATCGCCAGATGAAAAAAGTTGGGGACCACTGTTCTAGGTTCTTGCACTTTGTCATTAGTTGCTCTTGCTTTCCTATTTCGTTGAAATTAGTCCTGCTCAGCCCACCTACCAGCTGAGTGAATGGAACACCAGGCCAACAGCGGGTTGAGTGGCTCAGCCAGGGTATCAGCTGCCAGCCTGCTCAGCCCACTGCCAGCCTGGGGTTCCTTGGGGGTCCCCAGGACAGCAGTGGGTGCTGAGTGGGGCCAGTGGCCGGAACCTCAGGTGGCAATGGGGTAGCAGCCAAAACCCCAGAGCAGTGGCAGGCTGAGCCGCTCAGCCCACCAATGCATGCCATCAAAAATCAGCTTGCGTGTCACCTTTGGCACATGTGCCGGGTTGCTGATCCATGCTCTATACACTAGTAAGGAGATGAGCATATTACAGTTGTTGGAGGGCTCTATTTAGCAGTAACAGGGCTAGAGGAAAGTCAGTCAACATTTTTTGTTTCTCTGATGAAAACTGGCCCACTCCCTTCCCCATACCAAAGTTGTCATAAATAATTGTCCACAACTTAATTTTCTGTTTTTGGCTAAGATACTGATTTTTTAAAAAAAATATTGAAATTGAATTCAGAATTGTTAGTAAGCATTTTTGGCGAACAAATTTGTTAAATGACAATCTAAATGGCAACGCAGTACTGCTTTCATGCTTGGCTCACCCCCCAGCCTGCTGGTTTAACAGCTGCAGTAGACGAGGAGATAGGTGGAAAACTGCAGGACCCCAAAATCCACCTCTTGGGGTGCAGAGTGGCAACAGCAGCGGCAAACCCTCAGGTCTGATCACACACCAATGGGCACCATCGCCAGCCCAATAGACCATGGTGAAGTTAGCACAACATCTGATCTCAGGGACAGGGCACCCATGGAGCCACAGCAGCTAATCCTGCCCTGTGCAGCTCCCCCTGGAGGAGATGGATCGCTACCAGCCCAGGGGAAAGATGCGCTCCCCAGCTAGGGTGGCCAGATCAAGATGTCCTGATTTTATAGGGCCAGTCCTGATATTTGGGGCTTTGTCTTATATAGATACCAATTACCCCCACCTAGAGTGACCAGACAGCAAATGTTAAAAATCGGGACGGGGCTGTGGGGGAATAGGAGCCTATATAAGAAAAAGACCCAAAAATCAGGACTGTCCCTATAAAATCAGGACATCTGGTCACCCTACAGGTGAGTTCCTTCCCCAACCCCTTCCCAGAGACCCCAACAGCCAGTCCTCTCCCTCAGACTGTGCTGCATTCACCCTCCCTAGGACCCAGTAGCCCTGCTCTTACATGCTCCACTGCTTCCCACCTGTCCGGGCTTCCAGCAGAGCAGTGCCCCCAGACCTAGTGGTGCCCTAGGCAGCTGCCTTTTCTGCCTATGGCTAAGGACAGCCCTGCTGCCACAGGAAACAGAGGCAGGGAGAGTGATAGCCTGTTACACACTTCTTGATGCTCTTCAGAGCACTGAACCAGGTTAGTAGCCACCTTTAAGGGTATATCTACACTGCAATTGGACACCTGCGACTGGCCCATGCTAGCTAACTTAGGCTTGTGAGGCTTGAGCTAAGGGGCTGTTTAACCACCGTGTAGCTGTTCAGACTTGGGCTGCAGCCTGAGCTTTGGGACCCTCCCACCTTGCAGGGTCTTAGAGCCCAGGCTCTAGCCCTATAACCGGGGCCCAACAAGCCTGAGTCAGCTGGCATGAGCCAGACAGAGGCTTTTCCTTCCACTGCAGACATACCCTAAGGCTTTTTGCCAAAATTCAGGAAGAGGAGGTGAAAGCAATCTTGCATTGCAGACAACAGACACAATTTGGATTAGACTCCTGATCCATCAGCTCCAAAGAGGCAGGTTTCTAACACTATGTTTTATATAGTTTAACAGCAAATTGCTTAGCCACTCTGTGGGCCAGCTGCTAAAAAGCAACAGCACAGACGCATACACGGCACATTACATATTCTTTTGGCAACCAGTAGGTAGGCAATGCTTGTCCTGAGCTCCAAGGGCTCACGGGAATTTAAATCTGCTATTGGGCACCACTCTGTAACAGCTCCAAATTTCTCATTTGCCTGATGAGATGTTGCGGTCAGACAGGGTGCTCAAGTTATTCCAGTTACATGGTCAACACTTATCTGGAATTCTGGAAATTACTAGCCCCAGGATGAAGGCCCTGGTAGCTGGCAGCAGGGCATTGTGGATAATGGGTCTGCATCTCTTCAGCGTCTACCAGAAAAATATTAAATCACCCACCTGGCCATGCTCAGAAAAAATTGCAAGATGCATCTCTATGTCTGGGCTTCCACCTGCTCATAAGCTATGAACTACTAGTCTTTTAGCCACCTGGCCAAACCCACCTCCTCTGCCTGAAAGCTGTGTGGTGTAGCAGAGAACTATGATGATTTTTTTTCTGCTCCTAATTATAATTCTTAATGACCTCATGTCAGTAATATAAAATGCATCTCGATATGGTGATAAGTGCTGTATAAATGCCTGTAATGATCATTTAAATGATGATGTTCTTCATGAAGTTTCTGTAGTATATAAACCAGAAACTCATGTGAGCAACAAAAACAACAGTATTTACATATACGACTAATAATTAGCAGATACACAGATTTGTTTTTTAGAAGAACTGGGCACATTTATTAACTTCTCTTTCCAAATCCCCAGTCATCTGCCCCCACCGCCACCCACGCCAAACCAAAAAATCACCCCCCCAGTTCATTTTATGAAGGCAATCCTCATAAATTCTAATGTATTTTAAATAGTTCTACTCTAGTCACCTTATTTAGTGGCTTTATCAGCAAAAGGAGGTCTTGCTGTTAAGGTGATGGGTGGGAACTCAAAAACCTCAGGTTCTGTTCCTGGTTCTACCACAGATCTTGGGCAAGTCACTTAATGTCTGAGGACCCCATCTCTAAAACAGGGATAACGTTACTTCCCTTCTCCCATTGTTTGTGTCTCTTGTCCATGTAGACTGTAAGCTTTTGGGGGATATGCACTGACAATGTCTAGAATATGTGTATTTACTGCACCTAAAAAAAATAGGGCCTCTAGGCACTAAGGTACGCAAACAATAATACTCTTGACCTGGAAGGATGATTTTTATAGGTCAGAAAAGGGATTCAGTCAACTTAACTTTTTCAGCCCTGGCCTCTCTCAACACATAGGGCAGTTTTGATGATAGATTCTACACTAAGGACACCAACCTACTGGGAATTGCACTAAGACATCATCTCCTTCCCTATCTTTTGGGCTGTAGAGGGGCTCCCCTTGGAGTTATGCCATGACACAAGTCCTCTCATTAATGGAGTTTAACCTGAATAGAAGAAGGGATTTATCCCTCCAGCTTCCTCCCAGTTATGGCAGTTGCATTCTTACACTGGGCAGCCCTAATGGTTATCCTGGAGGCTTTCAGAACCTACTGTGTAGCCCCAGAGATGATGGACCTGATTCTCCTTTGCACTAATGATCTGAGCAATGTATTGGGCCATTTAAGGGGGATCAAATTACATTTACACTCAAGGCACCCTTCCCCTCCCACAGCAGGGTAAAGGGCCACAATTGTGAATAAGAATTGGAACCGATGTGGTCTCAATCACTGTGAATTAGTCCATAACAATGCACAACAGTGGAACATGTTGCAAACAGGTGCAGCTCATTGTGCCTCTGGAGAACTGACACTGTTCTAGGATTGGCAGAACTGTTAGGATGTAGCAGCTGCCTTTCACTCTCTCATTCTGCAGCCTTTCATTTTGTAACTGAATGGCCCTTAGGAAACCAGCATGAGGTTACTTCAGAGGAGCTCAGTAAGCTTCACTGGAAGACTTCAGCGAAATGTAATTTAAGGAGCCAAATTTAAATTTTTTGCCCATTTGTAAGTTTCATCTTTTCCCAGCAATAGGGGCCAGAAACACATCCATTCCACAGCCATCAGAGCAAGGATGTGAATTATGCTCTAAATGCTGAATGGGCAAAAGAAAGGGAGCCAGCTCGGAGGTCTGAGATAAAATGACGCATACACCACAGAAATGTACATATTTCACACAAACCATATGCATTGTTAGAGTCAGTCACATCAGGCAACTCCCATTTGCTTCTTCCTTGTCCCCCACATTTCTTAGGGCTTCACTCCAGTGCTGACCAAAAAAGATGGACAGCAAATCACTGAATTCTCCTTCTAGAATATCCATGCAACCTGACAATAAGAAACAACTTGGTCCCACTGAATTCCTCCCCAGTATTCCCAGTTTTCTATAGTGCAGGTTCTCTGTCTGCTGAGGCCATCATTCCAATAGGCTGAGGAATTATGCTGAGTTAACTTGACTTCTGCACTGTCTACAAGGTCACATTATTTAATCTCTCCGTGCCTCAGTTTCCCCATCTGTAAAATGGGGATTGTGGTGCGACCACTCCTGTGTAGAGCGCTTTGAGATCTATAGATGACAAGAGTTATAGAAGTACTAAGTACAAGGATGATGATGATTATATGTGGAAAACACCATTTTAGTGAACATTTCTGATATCCATATAATATGAGTCAAGTATGAGTATCTTATACAATGTCATGCCTGCACCAGATCCTGCCAGCACGACAGAGGGTGAGGGCTTGGAGGTCAAAATTCAATGGGAAAATGCTTCTGTGGACTTCATATATGATAGGTGCTGCTGTTCTCCTTCTGTAAAATGGATATAAGAATAGCCCCACACCTCACAAGGGTTGTTGTGAGGATAAATCAATTATTATTAATGAATCACTTAGATACTACAGTGATGTAGCTCCGGTTGTTCCCCCATACTCTTGTTCCCCTCACTGGCTTGCAGTCTCAGTCTCCTTGCTCAATTTCTTTCTCTATTTCCTCAGTTCCTTGTCCTCAATTTCCTTGCCCAGCCAGTCCCCATCTTTCCCCTCCTACCAGCCTCCAGTTTCACTTCCCTGCCCGCAGGCTCCTTACCCCAATCTACTACTTCTCCCCACACACTGGTCCCATTCTGGTCCCTGCTACATTCCTCCCCATTGCGTGAGTTCCAGAAGTGGGGGCATGGAGAATACAGGAGAGACAGGCTCCCAGCTCTCAGTTCTGATGCCCAGCCCCACCCCACCAGCAGCAGCTGGGAGCTGAAATTGCAGGGGGAGTCCTGCTTGGCCCCTTTTACCCTGCATATTGTTCAGTGCAGACAGAATCTTCAGAGTTTAGCTGTAAAGCTCCAACAAGTCTCTACTGAGGATGTGTGAACTGAGATTTTTCTAAGGCTTGTAGCATTGCCAAATGGAGGTACTTTATTATGGGAACATATTTAGGTGTCCTGTTTGAAATGCTGTTTCCTGATCATGAGGGTCCCAGTTTGAGACTTTGCTGCACACATAACAAATCCGATCACTAGGTGTGGACTCTGTTCACTGATTAAATTCATTTTAAGATCAGGCCACCTGTAAGTGCTTAAGAGGTGAACGCACTTCAGCAACCTGCCCAGCAATGAGGGTTTCTTTTGCTGTAATTATTAGAAATCAAAACCAGAACATAAGCTGTCTTGGAAAAATAATAAATGTCATAGACACTGAGCATAAAAGTTCTGATTTAATCCCAGAGAGGAATTGCTAAAATTTCTTCATCTGTGCTCTGCCTATCATAGAGACCAACGCACCTTTGCTTAGCAAAAAGTGATTGCTATGGAGGCTACCTAGTCACCCCTCTCTCTGGCTTATCACACTTTAATGCAAGTCAGCTAGTGCTTAGAATTTAGATACCATTATCCTGGTTCTGAATCAAGACTCAAGGGTATAAGTCACCTCTTCCCTCAATGGAGAGTAGACTGTTTTGGACTCTGATTATCTCCCTCCTCATTAAAATAACCCCACTGAAGTCATTGAGGAGGTACCAGTGCAGGGCACGTGACTTGATTAAATAGTGATAACTTGCAACTTGAAAGTCTTGACCTTGTCTTCTATAATTGAGGCTGAAGGTCCATCTGGCACAGGAGGTGCTAAGTACACATACTGTTAGCTACCAATGACAGCAATCCTGTTTCCCATGCCACCTTCTTAATGGGATGGTTAGGGATTCCCTCGGTGCCAAAAAAGCAGCAAGGTGGCATGTAAAGGCATGGCTGGGGGTGTGACTGGAGCACAGCTGCCAGATATCCCTAGCTGCCAGAACAAGCCTTCAGGGATGTTGGTAACTGGGCTCAACTTTGAGTGTAAGCTAGCATGCAGCCACCTTCCCCAGCCCCCTGGCCAGACTAGAACATCTCAATTAGCAACTGAGGATATACAGGTGAGGCAAGTCACAGAGCGTATCAGGTTACTCCCAAACATTGTACCATATGGAGAATGAGGCTTGGGAACTGTTCTGATTTTTATCCTTCCTTTTATCCTCATTCACCTGCACATCTACCAATGTGATATATGCCATCGTGTGAGAGCAATGCCCCTCTGCCATGTACTTTGGCCAAACCAGACAGTCTCTACGCAAAAGAATAAATGGACACAAATCTGACATCAGGAATCATAACATTCAAAAACCAGTAGGAGAACACTTCAACCTCTCTGGTCACTCAGTGACAGATGTAAAAGTGGCAATTCTACAACAAAAAACTTAAAAAACAGACTCCAGTGTGAAGCTGCAGAGCTGGAATTAATTTGCAAATTGGATACATCAGATTAGGCCTGAATAAAGGTTGAGTCATTACAAAACCTAAACTTAATTTCCTCAATACTAATTTCTCCCTACTGTCACTCACACCTTCTTGTCAACTGCCTGTAATGGGCCACTTTCTTACCACTTCCAAAGTTATTTTTCCTTGGTATTCTGCTGTTAATTGATTTATCTCATTAGACTGATCTCACACTTGGTAAAGTACCCCCGTCCTTTCATGTACAGTAACTCCTCACTTAAAGTCGTCCTACTTAAGGTTGTTTTGCTGTTACGTTGCTGATCAGTTAGGGAACATACTCATTTAAAGTTGTGCAATGCTCCACTTTTACGTTGTTTGGCTGCCTGCTTTCTCCCAGTGGCTCCTGCCTGCTGGCGGACTCCGCAGATCAGCGCCTTCCCCCTCCTCCCCCTGCCTCCTGCCCATGGCAATCAGCTGGCTTGTGGTGTTTTGGAGGCAGGAGGGAGAGGGGAAGGAGTGAGGACGCGGCGTGCAGGCTCCCCCATCCATCCCCTGCCTCCCGAATGCCACGAGCCAGCTGATTGCCCCGGGCAGGAGGCGGAGGGGGAGGGAGGGGGAGCCTGCACACGGCATCCTCACTCCTCTCCACTCCCTCCTGCCACCTAAATGCCACAAGCCAGCTGATTGCCGCGGGCAGGAGGTATGGGGGAGGAGCGAGGACTCATTGTGCCTTCCCCTTCCCTCTCCCCTCACCTCCTGCTGGTGGCAATCAGCTGGCCTGCAGCATTTTGGAGGCAGGAGGGAGAGGGGAGGAGCGAGGACTCGGAGTGCTTCCCTGCTCCCTCGCTTGTCTCCTGAAAGCGGCAATCAGCTGGCTTGCGGCATTTAGAAGGCAAGGGAGGGAAGGGGGAGGAGCCAGAATGCAGCACATGAAGTAAAGCGGGAGGGGGGGAAGAAGATGCAGGTCAAGGGTGGGGGCTTGGGAGAAGGGGTCGAGTGGGTGGACTGAGGGTTAAGCCCCCTGTCCCTGGTGTTTGCAGAGTAGGGGAAGCTGCCTTGGAACCTAACTGCCCCATTTACATTAATTCTTATGGGGAAATTGGATTTGCTTTACATTGTTTCACGTAAAGTTGCATTTTTTCAGGAACATAACTACAACATCAAGTGAAGAGTTACTGTATTTATACCTGCTCCTGTATTTTTCACTTCATGCATCTGATGAAGTGGGTTCTAGCCCACAAAAGCTTATGCCCAAATAAATGTGTTAGTCTCTAAGGTGCCAAAAGGACTCCTCTTTATTTTTATCCTTCCTTTTGTAATTGCAATATCTATTGTTTGTAAAAAGAATTTTGAGTGGCTCAGAGATCCCTGGATTACTTGCCTTCCATTCTTCATTATGATGAAGTGGGGAGAAGGGGAAAGAGAAGGGAAGAAAATAGAGTTTACCAATACTGGGAGCTTATCTCCTGCAATGTAGTCCACACAGCAGTTTATCACTGTGTATTACTGCCAAACGGGCCTTAACACTGGAATGGGTGATTTAATTAGTGCTATGCTCCCATTTATAATTAAGTTTCTGTTAGTTCAAGCTGAAGCTAGATTTCATAATAAAAAAATATTTTAAAAAATATCCTGTGGGAATTTTCCTGGTAAATTAACATCGTGGACTTTGATGAAGTGATGCTTTTAATAGACTGTGGTATTTGGAAAGAATCTAAATCAAGGCAATAGCGTTAAAGTCCCATAAAAGTCAGTGCCACATGATAATAAATCTGAATGCAAAGAGGAGGAATAGCTGTTGGATGGAGTCTGAGGAGACTGAACAATCTGGATGATTCAGTTCTCCAAGTCTGTCTCAGTGGCAAAGAAGTGGCAACAGGCAGAAGGGATGTTTCATTAGAGTTGGGCAGGAAAACGTTTTCCCATCTAGAGAGAATTGTGGAGATGTTGATCATTTTTTTCTGTTCCAGATCAGGGTGAAAAGCTGAAATCTCAAACATTTTGCACACCGACAAACCAAAGAACATTTCAAATCGGCTCATTTGAAACTTTTTGTTGTGATAAATATGAAATGTTCTGTTTCTGTTTTGACCTTTTCAATTTTTTTGTTCACTTTTTTTTACTATAAATTAACTTCAATTTCAAACCATCATTTTGACCCTAAATGGAACTTTTTAATTTAGAAAACATCAAAATTAATCTGCAGAAAAGAAGAATGAGGGGGGATTTGATAGCTGCTTTCAACTATCTGAAAGGGGGTTCCAAAGAGGATGGATCTAGACTGTTCTCAATGATACCTGATGACAGAACAAGGAGTAATGGTCTCAAGTTGCTGTAGGGGAGGTTTAGGTTGGATATTATGAAAAACTTTTTCACTAGGAGGGTGGTGAAGCACTGGAATGGGTTACCTAGGGAAGTGGTGAAATCTTCTTCCTTAGAGGTTTTTAAGGTCAAGCTTGACAAAGCCCTGGCTGGGGTGATTTAGCTGGGGATTGGTCCTGCTTTGAGCAGGGGGTTGGACTAGATGACCTCCTGAGGTCCCTTCCAACCCTGATATTCTATGATTCTATGTTATGACAATTTTGAAACTCTATTTTTCAAAAGTTTTTTGAAATGGGAAATTCATTGAAACTTACTCTTTCATGCTAATAGGTTCCGTTTCAATATATTGGCTTTTTTTGACCAAAAAAGTAAAGGGAAAAAAAAAAGCATTTTTTTTTAAAAACACTTTCAACTAGCTGAAATGTTCACTCTTCTCCTGCTGGGTCTGATCTTGCAAGATGCTGAATGGGCACTGCCAACTCTAAGACCTTTGCAGGATCACCTGCTTTGTATGTTTCTTTCCTGTCCATACCTCTGATTGGTAAAGGACAGGGGATAATTTATAGGTTTATAGAACAATAAGTCACTACAGAATAATCACAGCAAAACAAACTCTGATGTTACTCATGAACACCAGTAAATGCATCTCAGGTGGGGTAGGGGGATGGGAAGCTTCACTCAAATGAATGCAAAATAATAACGAGGTAGCAGCTGGGTGGTAAGCTGGTGCTCAGCAATCATTTCTAAACAAACACCCAGGCAAAAGCAGAATGTGTTTACCCTCAGTCTCTGGAGTTGAATACCGAGAATACAAGGTCTCCTGGGCTGTTTCTTACTCCTGACATAAGCTGAGTTTAAGAAAAGGGCATCTTTATTTTTACCCCTCAGAAGAATCTGTCAGCCCCTGGGTTAGCTCACTTGAGCCAGCAGAAACATTGCTAACTATATCATCTATTGTTTCTATAGGATCACACATCTGCACAACTCTTAACAAATGAAGAGAAAGACAAAGTCTCTGCCCCCAGGAACTTACAAAGGAATTGACCCAATCTTTGTTAGAATCCATGGAAAGACTCCCATTGATTCAGTGGGAGTTGGAGGGTAAATAAACATACAGAGGGAACATGGGGAAAATGTGCCGTGTGAAGCCATATCGTTCTAAATTGTATAGTTCTGGCACATTGCTTGTAGGCCACGCCAGGTTTGCTCCCATTCTTTCTATTTGTTTTGCACCAGTGATCCTTCATTGGAGTTTTCCTGGCACAAACACTTGAGGAGAGCAAATTTCAAAGTCGCACTACAATGGACTGTGGTTTACCTCACAATTTAATTTGTAGATGACCAGATTCTTGGGGCAGGGCCCTGTCTTTTCATGTGTCTGTGAAGTACCATGTCCAGGTACAATGCTGTATTCTACTTACAAGGGAAAGGTTGCTATGAGGCCAGTGCTTTAGTATTATGCTCTGCACCCTACCATATGGGAGTTGCTGTTTTAATTTTCAGTTCCTTGACACCACAATGGCCTGGGCCAGGAATGACACAGGCATATTCCTCAACTGTCAGGGAAAAGGGTAATACTTTGTCTTATTCAACAGCACCCTTGAGGTCAATGGAAAAGCTGTGGGGATCAGCTCCAGAAGAAATCCTGTCTTATACTTTTGTGAAGGGTGGTGGGTGCAACACAGGGTGAGAGTGAAGGGACAGAAGCAAAGAGGGCTTTAATGCCTCCTTCAATTCCCCTTCTCTAGACATATTGAAAACCATACTCCAACACTACTGGACTCCTGTTTGAAGGAAGGAGTTTTCAAAGGATCAGTCAGTTTCTTGCCCTCCTGGGTCTCTCAGCCTCAGCATTTGTGTTATGCTCATCACCATGGAACTGGAGCACTTATCTTAGAGTCGTATACATCATACTGGCAGTAAGGAGCACACGGGATAGGTATGAGAGGTAGCCATTCAGACTCATTTTGGGTTGCTTCCAGCCTTGGGAAGAATCAGTATCATAAACTGTCACATGCAATTTCATCAAAGTGAATTATTTGGTCTTTTTCTGGGCAAAGGAAAGGAGGAGATAGGGTTGGGAGGGCTCTGGTGAATTCGTATTAACTGTTAACTTTTCACATGGAATCTCTTTCTTAAGCATCTGGAGTATGGCCAATATGAAAGCACACAGATGGCCAAGATAACAAGAGGGCAGGTGCTTTTGTCTCATTGCTTGTTTTACTAGACTAGTTTTATTTGAAAGGGGAAACGGGAGCTGTTGTCTGCTTTATTGTGAAGAACAGGTGATCTTGTAGCATTCACAGACTGGTCCGTGCTGTGCTAGGTATTAAAATAAATAACCTGTCCCCAAAATCTGTTGTCTGCTTTTTTGCTGCCTAAGGTACCAGGTATGATGGGGCTAAATGCATATCCCCAGTGCTGTCCCACTTGCCAAACACAGAGCCACTGAACTCATGCCATTCTAAGGAACATCGGCACTTCAAGGAACCCCCCTGCCTTCTACTGCCATGCAGGGGCATCAATGGAATCCAGCAGACAGGGGGTTAACAAAATATTAAAAGGTGGGGTTAAGATGGAAGAAGCCAGGAAATTCAGGGTTAATTATATAACAACTTTTGTGTGATGGGGCTTACAGACTAAACCACTAAACCAGAACAAGGCATGGGGCAGTACTGGGCCAAGAAGGCCCTGCCCCTCAGCAGCTGCAGGGTATACTCCCAGTGAAGGGACAGTTTAAATGCACATTGGTAGCCTAGGGTAGGGGGGAAGGAGTTACGGGCTGCAACAGCAAGCCAGGCTGACTCCGGGAGCTGTGGAAACAATGGCTCAAAATTAGGTGAAGGTTTCTAACCATCAGAGGAGTGAAGTTCTGGAACCACCTTCAGAGGGGAGCAGTAGGAGAAGAAAACCTAACTGGCTGCAAGACTCAGACTGACAAGTTTTTGGAGGGCGTGGTATGATGGGACTCTCTATGATGGCATGAGGTCCATTGGCAACTGCCAGTAGCAAAACTCCCAAACAGCTGGACACAGGACACTAGATGGGGAGAGCTCTGAGTTACTACAGAGAATTCTTTCCCAGGTATCTGCCTGGTGGGTCTTGCCCACATGCTATGGGTCTGATCGCCATATTTGGGATCGGGAAGGAATTTTCCCCTAGGTCAGATTGGCAGAGACCCTGGAAGGTTTTTTTGCCTCCCTCTACACCATGGGGCATGAGGCATGGGTCACTTGCAGGTTTAAACTAGTGTAAGTGGTGAATTCTCTATAAATTCAAATCTTTAAACCACGATTTGAGGACTTCAGTATCTCAGCCAGAGGTTAGGGGTCCATTTCAGGAGTGGGTGGATGAGGTTTTGTGGCCTGTAATGTGCAGGAAGTTGGAGTAAATGACCACAGTGGTCCCTTCCGACCTTAAAGTCTGTGAGTCTATGAGACTATATCATTTGAAAGGTCACTCTGGAAGTGATGATGTATATTCTGCTCAATCTTCTTTTGCATTAGGAACCCAAGAGAGGCCTTGAAGGAGGGGACACTGACAAACTACACTGATACTGCAAAGACTATGATCACGCCCCAGACAGAGGAGCCACAGCCCGGCAGGAAGTGACCCAGGAGGGAATGTAACTTGGGGTGAACCAAATAATCCAGGAACTGCAACATTCCTTTAGGAGCCTGGTTCAGGACCTGGTGGAATGAGAGGGCCCGGGTCCCCTTCCCTGCCCGCCCACCCCATGTGTCGTGATAGAACGCCAAGGGGAGAAGGGATACAGCAGAGGGAGAGGCCTGCTGTATACATCTGAGCAGGGCCCCGTCTAGAACAAGTAGACTGAAGAGAACTCTGGAGCCACTGCCTGACCACTTCATCAGCTGGCTGTTGGATTGACCCACAACACTTTGTCGTATCAAAGATGGTAGAATGTGCTGGCTAGTGTAGGCAGATCCTCAGTTTGTGTAAATCATGATTTACTCCAGCAGATATCTGGCTGTCAGTGTCAAATTCTCTTCTGCCTTCCCCTCCAACAACCTTACTCCTGAGATACATTCTTGTGGTAGGATCTATATAGGGTTAATCCTGGGCTCTTCCTCTCTGGTGGGAGGTGTCTCCGGACCAATGCTCCTAGAAGTGCAAACTGAGCTTCCCTCTCTGGGCCTCAGGTCAATAAAATCCTCACTTGTGTAGCTTCAGGTGACCTACTGAAGTTCTTCATCAAACACAACCACCACCAGGACAGAGTCTGGCAAAGGATGCTCTCTGTTAGCTCCGCAACATCACCTGTTAGCCCTAGGGAAATGGATACAGCAGGAATATGCATTGATGCTGCACTCACACAGTAGCATCCCATCTCTTCTCTCTATGTTGCTCCCTTGCACTATACCCTTTTAGATACCAAGCAGGCCATACCACCAGCATGCAGTCTTTGTTAGCAACACCAAAGTCACATGCTAATGCTAGCCGTGTTACATTGAGTTTCCCCAGCACCCTGGCAGCAAATGTGCTCACTTAAAATTCTATAGCTGAATCTTTTATGAAAACTAATTAACATTTTGCCACCTCGATGAGCAAGTCAATTCTATTAGGGCACCTTCATATTCAGTGGTGGGGCCGAAGAGGAAATTATATGGTGTTCTGCTATCTGGCCATATGAGAGCCTCATAAATAATAAAACCTCAAGTACTAATATATTTAAAAATATATATAAAGCCTTGCTTAGTATTCTGTAACACTACTGACATTAGTATGCTTCAAAATTCCTTTATAAATGCTACCCGACTATTCATATTCTATTTCTCAAGTTGAGCAGCCTGCTTTGCTTTATCAAATGTGCTTGGGTAAGCAACTCACAAACTATGTACTTTTCTTTTTGTTCTGTTGTTTATCTGTCTTGCTTATTTAGATTCCAATCTCTTCAGGGCAGGAGCTGGGTCTTCTGCCATGTGTGTACCGTGCTTGTCACATGGAGTCATGATCCTGACTAGGGCTTCTGAGCCCTGACATGATAAAATAGTTATGAATACATAATAATAGTTATACACGCAGGCATCACTAAGAGGTTAGGAATCAGTGAGTGGCAAAACTCAGAAAGCTCTGAGATACAGTTCAGGTAGAATAATAGTCTTAGAAATTACATAGCACTTGTTGTCTATCAGTCTCAAAATGTCGTACAGAAATGGGTAAGAATCATTATACTCATTTTGCAGACAGGGAAAATGAGGCAAAGAGAGGTTAAGTGACTTGCCCAATGTCACACAATGAGTCTGTAGAAGAGCCAGGAATAGAATCCAGGAATTCTGTTTGATTCCATTTTTTTTCCCTAATAAGGATAGCCGAAATGTCAAAAATTTATCTGTAGAGTTGGTCAAAAAGGTCAATATTTTCACACAAAAAATGCAAAAAAAAAATCATCTGTATTTTGGTGGAAATTCAAAATGATGAAAAATTTCATGAAAATGTTGAAAGTTTTTGAGTAACTGTTTATCTGAATTACTCACACACCTTTCACCTGAGCTGGAATCCTTACAAATACAGCCTATCTCTCTGAATTTCGGTGTTTCCATTTTGAGATGAAATCTGGCAATGCTGAGGCTCAGCAATATGAAAGACCCCCAGGAAAGCAGCTAACTTGATCTAAATTTGGAAGCAAAGTTTCCAGAGTTAAAGAAGAGATGGGAGGGGAAGAGGAGACCTCTTATTTCAGCCAAACCAGTTTGCCCATCCCTGATTTGAATCAAGTGGAATGTGATGGAAATGTAATAAATAGTCAATACCTGCATTACATTCCCTTAGTTCTTGTAAATGGTTTGCATTTTATTCTGTGCCTTGAAACCTAAATCTAAAATTCAGAGAACTATTGAATGATTCAGAGACCTTAGGGACTATAAGATGGGAAAATGATTCAGCAGAAACAAAAATAGCTGTTGCATCAGCAGGGTATTTTTCTCAAGGGATGGTAAGAAAGTAAAATAACATAAACAGAAAACTTCATAGCTTTTCATTTGACCTTGGGTCTTCCCAAAGGCATTCTCTTCCCCCGAGCACTCAAGCAAGAGGAAGGGAAGCTGGGTTAAAACTAACCCCTGGTTCAGTGAAGTGTCATTGCTCCATCACAGACATAACTGTTTACAGCGCTATACACAAGGAGACAGAGCAGTGCTGGGTGGTTTAATCACAGGCCTGGGAATGTGGCAATCTGGGTTCCATTTCTAGCTCTGCCAATGACTTTCTGAGCAACCTCTGCCATGTCACTTGCTGTTCCATGCTTCACTTTTGTCACCTGGAACATGGGCATCGTAATACCTGTGTTGAAGGGGATGTGAGGCTTCACTAATATTTGCAAAGGGGTTTATGATCCTTGGCTGGATGGCACAATGGACATGCAAAATATATGATCATAGTAGTTCAGGCCTTGAAAAAGTAATTATTCCACTTTTTATTATTCACTGTGTTTGCTGTGCTATTTCTTTTCTTGAATTGAGGATTCAGATAATGGTCCCTGTTCATCTTCACCTCCTTTCGTGTAAAACTCCTCCACATCTTAGCACTCCTGTTTAATTTGGAGGTCAGACGGCATGGCTTAGAGTCAGTTTTCTCTTTTATTTTTTAAGTGGATTTGGTGCTGGTAAATAATGCCAGATTGACAGCAGTGGGGATTGACTCATCTATGTATCCTCAGGACAGGTGCAGAATTGACAGTGTCAGTGTCTAGTCCCCCCAACACATACCCCCCTCCCACCAAAATGCCTTCCTCAGCCTTGGATTGCAGGAAGCACCTCTGGAGATGAGGAGGCAGGTCTATTTCCATGGTTTAGTCTGTCCTTGATGCTAGTGCTGACACAGTAAACCAGTTTACTAATCCTGCTCATGATGGTGGTTTCTCTGGTGTGCGCATCGATTCAGTAGTTAGTGGACTGAGATCAGTAAGTACATTTTAGTGAATGATCACGACTACATGCAGGTTGATCAGTGGCTTAACAACGTGGACCTAATTTGATTTGGTGACCTGAGGCTGAAAGTCTAATCCCCCAAACTGTCTGATTCCTGCGAGTCTCATTTTTCTAAAAGAGCAGCCAGAGAAGAAAAATAGCCTTATCTGCATACAGGAGGAAAGAGACTAAAGGTCAGCAAAGAAAGATGCCTCAGATAAAGCCCCAAAAAAGAGAAACAGCTCATCTTATTTTAAAAGCCAAAATTAATGAAGAGTCGAAGGAAATCTCTGTTAATTCTTTTGAAAAGTCACCTGAAGGCTGGTTAGGATGAGTTCAGCATTAGTGCTATCTCCAGGGGTCCACCACATACTCTTCCAATGACAGAAAACATGGGCCTGATCTTCCTTTCATCCCAATGTAAGTTAACAGTAACTCCACTGGAGTCGAGGGTGGGATAAGGGGTGTCATCTCCTCAGCTAATGTAAATTGGCAGAGCTCTACTTCAGTCAATAGAGCTATGCCCATATACTTCAGCAGAGAATCTGGCCCAGTGGAGTCATATTGAGGTAAATGGGAAAAGAATCAGACTCATTGCTTTTACTGGGAGCATTTCTATGCTGCTGCTCCTCCTGTTTAGGGATGATCTGAGTTCCTGTCCTCTAAGTGACAGCTAGTGGGGTGGTTGGAGAGGGAGAAAGCCATGGAATACTTTTAGTAACTATTTCCACAGCCGTCAGACCTATGAAACTGAAACTAGTGTCATCGTCCCCTGCAGTCAAGACATAAGTAGGCCCCAGGGGAGTTGGCATCTCGTCTCATTCCTCCTCTTTCACCTGGGAGGTTTGCTTCTCATGCTGAAGGCAGTTTTACAGCTCTGCTTGAACTTACCATGGAGGAGGGGCTTCTGGGTGTGATTCCCATCCTCCTCTGGCCACCCTTCAACACTTCGTTCTTTACCAGCCTTCATACTGGACTGCTAACCAGAAAAAAACTGGCTGACACCTGCTGAGGTGATTTATGAACTAGCCCTTACATCTGACCGCACAGTTCTTTTAATAATACCGTGTGTGCACAGACAGGTTGGATCTGCCAAATTCTGGTGCTTTTGGAATGAAAGCAGAAATACAGCTGGAGGCTGAGCCCAAGTGAGCAGAGGGAGAGGGGAGTTTATTTTCCAAATGAAGATAACTCAATTCACATTTGTATTCATTTTAGGTAGGACTATCAATTAATCCCAATTGATGCATGTGATTAATACAAAATAAATTAACTAGATTAAAAAAATAGTTGTTATTAATCACAGTTTTAATCGCACTGTTAAACAATATTACAATATCAATTTGCATTTATTATACATATTTTGGATGTTTTTCTACATTTTTAAATATATTGATTTAAATTACAACACAGAATACAAAGTATACAGTGGTTACTTTACATTATTATTTTTTATTACAAATATTTGCATTGTAATATGAAATAGTATTTTTCAATTCATCTCATACAAGTCCACTCAGGCCTACTGCTTGTTCAGCCAACTTCCAAGACAAACAAGTTTGTTCACATTTATGGGCGATAATGCTGCCCACTTCTTATTTATAATGTCACCTGAAAGTGAGAACAGGCATTCACATGGCACTGTTGTAGCCGATGTTGCAAGGTATTTATGTGCCAGATATGCTAAACATTTGTATGCCCCTTTACGCTTTAACTTGTAGGCTCTAAAATTTTACTTTGTTTTGTTTTTGAGTACAGTAATGTAAAAAAATCTACATTTATAAGCTGCACCTTTCACGATAAGGAGATTGCACTACAGTACTTGTATGAGGTGAATTGAAAAATACTATTTATTTTGTTTATCTTTTGTACAGTGCAAATATTTGTAATAAAAATAATATAAAGTGAGCAATGTACACTATGTATTCTGTGTTTTAAGTGAAATCAATATATTTGACAATGTAGAAAAACATCCAAAAATATTTGTAATAAATTTAAATTGTTATTCCATTATTATTTAGCAGTGCAATTAAAACTGTGATTAATCACAGCTATTTTTTTAATATCATGATTACTTGCAATTTTTAAAAATAATTTGACAGCCCTAATTTAAAGACAAAGAGTGGGTAAATCAACATCACAATGTGCTCATCAGTGATCCCTGTGAACAGATGGTGTTCTCAGCCTGCTAGTACCAAAACACAGTCCACACCCACTCTAGAGTGGCAAAAATCTCCCATTCCTGGAGTTCAACTTTATTAACCCAAAATAAATAATGTGAGCTACAACCCAATCCTTCTCCTCTTTCTTGGCTATTCCTGGGGTTCCAGCTCCAAGACTGCTAAACCCCAGACCAGAGATTCCTCTTGCTCTAAAGAACCACTCACACCTCACTTAACATCCATAGTGGAGTTTAGAAGCCTCTCCTACAGCATGGCTCAATTAGCATCTTCCTTGCAAACAAGATTGACAAAAAAGAACCCAGCCACCTTGTTGCAATCACATTTCCAGAGCAATCGCAAAACCAACACATATTGGAAACAATAGGTCATCCTGACCAGTTCTCTAACCTGTGCTCACTGTGATAGCTTCATGAAATACACATACATACTGACAAGGATCCTTGAAGTCACATGCTTGCCAGCATCCTGCAGTGCAATATAAGTAATATAGTCTAGGGAAACTTATGTGATACTGATACTTGTGGGAGACCTGGAATTCATACAAATTTACTTTATCTTATTGCAGAACCATAACAATATAATTCAGGAAGGTTCAACCTAACCTTGAAAATAGTGTCACTGAATAATATTAATTTCAGCTGATTTTTGTCAGAGGCTGGAGTTCATTTGAGAATTATTAAAAAAATAAATTTAGGGAATTCTGATTTCAATAGCATAGGATATTTTTGTAAATACTACAAACAAAACAAAAAAATTCCAGGGCTATTCATTCACATTTTAAATGAATTTGCTTTGGCTGGGATCCCACCACTTCTCTCCTCCTATATTTCTAACAAAGGAGTTTAGGGGCAGGAAGGATGTTTGTGGAAACACTGTAGTTTATGTGAGTGTTGCAGAAGTGATTTTGATTGCATAGTCATAGCAAAAACCTGATTCCAAGCCTCGCATTCATCCAATCAGGGAACAGATAGAAATCACATGATCTATGTATCCAATTAAAACACTTTACATTTTGAATACTGAATGCTTGCAAGCAATTGTGAATAAGCAATGGACCAAGAATTATTCTGAATGACAAACATAGTCAAGAAAACAGTGGTTTTCCTTATGGACAATTTACAAACAACAACTATAACAACAAAAAACGGAAAACCCGTTGAATAATCTTCACTCAATCACCTAGCTTCCTGTGTCTGAGTTCCTATGCAGCCCCATTAGGATGATATGTGAGTGCCTCCCAAACTTATGAAGTACACACAGAAAAATATATTTCTCTTTTTTCCTTCCAGCTAGGACTGAACTTTATTTTGCAGGTTTTGTTTGGTTTGAGTTTTGTAGTAGTGTTTTTGTGGGAAGACTGGATTGAAGAAGTGGGTCTGCATTTCGCTCTGGAGTTGCTGAAACTGATCTCTTTTGAGAATGAGTTCCATATTTGTGGGCCAGTTGCTAAGAAAGCTCTGTGGCCTGCACATACAAAACCCATTCTGGAGGTTGACAATTGTATTGTTCCAGCTATTCTGGGAGGTCATGATCACACAGAGTGAGGCAATTTCTCAGGTATCTTGGGCCAAACCTCTGGAAGATTTTGAGGATAAGAACCAAAACTTTGAATAATTTATAATGCATTTGGGGTTGAATGGTGGTATAGAAATGGGAGAAATTATTAGTGCCCTTAGTAGAGCAAATGATGCCTTCTGGAAAAATGAACAACATTCATTTTACAGACAAGTTAGTTGTTATTTTCAGATGAAGCAGGGTTATTTGTATGAAAACAAGATCTTTGCTTCTTACCAGTTTATCTCAATCAGATGCTTATTCCTCACTTGAGGTCATAATTCTCTGTGACAATTAATCATAATTATCTCTAGAACAACTGATGGGGTATTTGAAAGATGAGAGAAAAAACATATCTTAATTTAGTTAACACTTGAAAGTGCACTGGAACTATTACAAATGCCAGTGAGGACAAAGAAATCATAAAAGGGATCCAGAGGATAGAAATATGGACAGGAGATATGCAAGCTAATTTAACTGGTGAATAATCATTCAAATCTAAGATATTCAGTTGGAGGGCGATAAGTGGAAATCAGCAATGCCAAAAAAGACATCGAAATGACTGTGGACAGCAAATTAGATGAGCTTACAATGAGATATATTGGCAAAAAGTCAATGCAATTTGAATATGGTTGCATATCACATGCATCATCTCCTGGACTTCTCTATATGGCACTTGTGAAACAACAACTGTAATATCATATTCAGTTCTGGAGATGGCAATACCAGAAAAAGATCACTAGATTGGCCCAGGTATACATTTAAACACTACTGTGACACCCTGGCACCCCAATATTCACCACTGTCATGTAACTGGGATATGTTTTGTACAAAGTATGTTTTGTGAAGTATCATTTTAAAAGTCTTGATCTACTAGACAGTAATATCTCATTGGATTGTATGTGCTATTGTTGTATGTGAAGTTATGAAGTTTGGCTATGTATGCGTTACTGAAACTTATTGTGAGGCTGAAATCAGCCACAAGCACTCTTTCAGGTACAACAGTAAAAAGGCCAAACAATGTTAATGGCTTGTTGAGAAAATGCATGCATGCACCAGGATTACCCCAGGGACTGTGTACAATAGAAACCTCTCAGAGATTGCACTACACAATGGGAATTGTTTAACTTGGGTCACAGCAAAAGAGTTTTCCAGCAAGTGGGAAGAAGATATAAAAGGTGGAAAATGACATCATGAGGGGACCTAACTCCCCCTATAATAACACACCTGGAAACACCTGAGGAACAAGACTGAACTGTGGGAAGTGATGATCCCAAGGTAGAAGGGTTTCTAACCTGTGTATGAAAACCTAGAAAACCCAAGCTACAGAGTCCAGTGTGAGAGGGAGTCCAGCCTGGTGGGTCAGGAGGCTCAGTAGAACCCCAGTTGCAGATGGCACCCTGAGGACGGGGGAAATCCATCACAATTACATCACTTAAAAACTGGGAACCCTCCTCTATCTCATTCACTCCTCAAATCCAGACTATGACCAAATTTTGCTATGCAGTGGTATCTGTTGTCTGCCACTGAGATATCAAAGTGCCTACCATATGGTTCACGGCTGGGTGGCACTCTCATCCCCAGACAGAAAGAGGATATGGTTTGTCTGTTGGGTTGCTTTGTTGTTATTGCTGAGGGAAAGCTAAGGCAAGGAGATGGATCCTCGGCCTGAAAGCGGTGAGATTCCCGGTAATTCGAGATTCTTCCGTTTCATAGCCACAGGGCAGCCATCAAGAAAGCCCTGTCTCTAGTTCTCACCAGTCTTACTCTGATTGCGGGCAGCTCCATTGTTCTTGAACAGTGTAGCTACCATGGAAGATGCTACAGTATGAGGAAGGTAGAGAACCTATGTAGAATAGAAGACTCTATTATTTTCCTTTGCTATAGTTACATCTTATTACTTCAAGTTATGGCCTCTTGGACCATTCTAGAAAATTCTCACTCCTCCATATTAATACTGTCCAAATACCAGCAGACAATCATCACATCCTCAGCTTCTATCATCATTTTATTGGGAGATTCAGCAGTGGTTGTTTTATCATCACAGGCTTGATTAATGTTTGCACAGCACTTTGAGATCCTTGGATGAAAGTCCCTATAGAAATCAAAGCGCGATTGTCCTTCGTGGTTTGTACTTTGTAATGTGTCCAAGTCCAATACTCTCTGCTGTCTCTTCTGCACCCTCTGATGATGCCATCATGAAATAGTCCATTTCAACCAGTAAAAATGGTCTACTGCAGAATGTCGATGTGACGAACTGGGAATGTTCTTAATGTTGCTCTGAATACTGTGTTGGTGCCTCAGTGTCCCCTATGCAGTTCTTAATATCTAGGTGGTGGGATAAGGGTGTGTGATTGTTGCAGAGCAAAGGGCCAGCTCACCTCAAATGACTGACACTCGTGTCTCCTAGCAACTGATGGCCTGGCCCCTCTGCAAAGGTCCCAACTGAAGTGTGTGAGACAAAGAGATCAGGTGACCTCCTGGCCCAGGAAAGGGCTGAGCAGAGGAGGAGAGGCTGGGGGGGTTGTCTGGAGCTACCTGGGGATAAGGAGTGAAGTGCAGACCTAGGGGTCTGGCTCACTGCCCCCCAGAATGGACCCGGCCGAGGGGTCTGGTTCGCTGTATCTACAAGCTCTGTTTTAGACCCTGTTCCTGTCATCGAATAAACCTCTGTTTTACTGGCTGGCTGAGAGTCACGTCTGACTGCGAAGGGGGGGGTGCAGGACCCTGTGGCGTCCCCAGGACCCCATTGGGTGGGCTCGCTGTGGGAAGCGCATGGAGGGGCAGAGGATGCTGAATGCTCCAAGGAGGGACCCAGGAGGTGAAGACGTGTAAGCTTCCTGTCCTGAACAAGTCTGCTCCAAGGGAGAGGAGGCTCCCCAAAGTCCTGACTGGCTTTGTGGGGAGCAGTTCCAGAGCATTGCCTGGTGACTCCGTGACAGTCATCATACAGGAGGGAGGGGAGTAAGGTACAAAGTCATTAGCTTTGTAGTTGTAAAGGTCACGATAAATAGCCCTAGGAAACTGATGTACAGCATTATGTCAAAATGGATTATAATATACAGCAGCTGCTGGTATTGCTATTATTGTTTATAAGGACACTGTCTAGTTCTGTTAATGTTCTTGTCTTTCAAGTTTGTTTAATGTTGAAGTCCCTCTTTAAAATTAACATTAAAGAACCCAAAAAGAAAAGTCACATGCACACAGAGAATAGAACCTGACAGTATATTATGCATGGAGTGTCAGCTGTTAGTTGTTAATTTCCTGGCTTTTTGTCAGTTGAAATCAATCCTTCAGATTATTTAAACATGTAGGATTTTTATCTTTGTGTGTGTGTGTGTGTGTGTGTGTGTGTCTTTCGTGCTGATGTAAATGGAGCATAGGCTAAAAAACAACATGTTCCTTAGAGCAGCGATAAATAAGTCCAGGCAAATCTGCTTTGAAATCAGGGCATCAAAATGGATGATTTTCCAAGATGTCAGAGATATGCAGCTGTTAAAATGAACTTAGCATTCACACGCTGACCACTATCCCATCCCTCTGTTGTTAAGTTAATGGGGTAGTAGTCGTTAGTACAAAAGGCTTTGTGGTACACGGGATGCACTTGTTGGCGTATTTCTAATTAAGAGGCCTTAGAAAGAGAAGCCATTGTTTGCATCTCTGCTTTTGTCCTTTGTCTTAGATGGAGGAGGTGGAAGATATACAACTCTGTCCAATTTTTAAACCCAAAGGGTGCTCACTTTTCCAGCCACGTAGGCTCCCTTGACATAGAAGTTGACTTTTAGTTAGTAAAATGAGGTAGCAAGAGGTTAAGGGACAGGCCTGTGGTCACAAGATAAATGAGATGCAGAGCTGGAAATAGAATTCAGGTCTCCTGACTCCCGGTATCACTGTCTGACCTCTAGAGGAAACTTCTTAAAGGCACCAGAGGATGTAGAATAAGAATCAAGAATAGACATTTGAGTCGTGCATCAGTGATCTATTTCAGTAGAAGATATTGGCACTATAATTCAGAGCTTCAATTTGTAATAATTATACGGCCCACATAACAAGAGAGTAGAGCAAACTCTTGCATTAAACCATTGAGTTAAGTGAGAATAGTGTCTTGAGAAAGGAGTTAACAGTTGTGTTGTAGTCTTTCTCTCTCTTGGTTTCCTCTTCAGACAGGGCAGTAGATTAACTATCTTTCTGATTAATGGACGGAATAACCAGCACTGAGGCTCCATCAAAAGAAATCTGCAAAGGCCCATCTGTGTTGATCAGTGATCTTCCATTTATCATGGCTGTATCTGCCTTACTGCAGATGGGCACCATACGCTACATGAGTATTCTGCCATCTGGCAAGGTGGCACTGTGGCCGCAATCCATTCAGCCCGCCAAGAAAGTGACCTTGAATTTGTTCCTGGGACAACACAAGTCATGGGGGATGCAGTAGGAGCAGAGCACCTGGTGCTGTGCCGCATTCCAATTCCCCATATATTCCATCTCGGAGAAGGCAGATGTGTACTGCACATGAGCTGCTACAGGCACATTAGTCCAAAAAGATGAGCAAGTGTTTCAAGCAGGACTGGGGGATTTAACAATTCTAATTCCTGTCCCTTTGTGGGGCATATGTTCCTTGATTATATTTACATCCTTAAGGTCCTGGCAACATTTCAGGCATAGGGTTAAATACACAAAGCGACTTACGTACTAACTGCTACTTTAAGAGCCTAAGTCCAAAATTTAGGTACCATTGACATTCATGAAACTCCTACTTAGTTGCTCCCTAGGACTCTAGGTGCCTGAAATCCCTGTGTGTCTAAATGTTTGTTGTTAAAGTTCCAGGCACCTAAATTTCAGCAGCTAGGCCTGCACATAGCTATCTAAGTACTGACACATTCAGCAGTTAGAGATTCACAAGCTAAGCGTGCCCCTGCCTATCTTCCCTTGAGGACTCGATCCAGTAGACATGCTCTGAGCATGTCTAAACCAACATGACATGGCAGTAGGAGGTGGTGGTGCCACTTTATAACCTTAAGACCAGTAATTAGGGCATCCATCTTGGATACGTGAGATCTGGATTAAATCCCCCACCACTTGATGTAAAGAAGGGATGTGGGAAATTCTGGAGCAGGCCATTCTCACACTCTCTCTGGCCCAATGAATATAGAAGACTTGAGCTCTCTTCCTAGGTTAGCTACTGACCTGCTGTGTGACCTTGGATAAGTGACTTCACCTCCCTGTTTTTCCTCCCATCTGGGAAGCTCAGGTTTCAGTCCCCCTGCTCCAGTGTGGGGTGCATAGTAAGTCCAGATTCCAGAGAGGGGACATCATAAACTGCTTTCATCTACCCTCGTGCTTGGCCTTCAGTGGACAGACTCGACACCTCCCAGCCATTCAAGAAGGAACCCTAACTCTGAAAGCTGAATTCCAACCCCAATGCCAGCTCCAAACATTTCATCCCCGCAGAAGAGTCAGTATTAATGGCTAGACTTATTTCATTGATTTTACCGTGAGAAGCCAGCTGGAATTCAGATGGAATGGGAAGATTATTAAAACATTGATTAAATGCTTCAGTGATTCACAATGGATTTGGAGTTCAAGCTTTTATCAGTTCCGAGCTGTTTCATTTCACAAGTGGCATTATAAAGAAATAATTAGTGCACACCAGCCCCTAAATTCACAAGGTGAGTTACAAGCCACACTACAATAACTTAGAAAATTTTCTGAGCTTGTGTTCCTTCTGCTAGTCTTGTATTTGAATCTCCTTCATTTGACCAGTCTTGGGTTCTTTTATTTCATCTTCACGCTGTCCTTTACATTACATGGATTAATTAGTTGGTCTCACGGGTGGTCTGTTATTTCCCTGCCACCTTTGAAAGGGTAAATTTTACAACTTCCTAAGGAAGTATTCAGAAAAAGAATAACTCCCAGGCTTCACTTCATAGCTAGAATCCACAGCTTTTATTACTCTATGGTCATCATTTACTTTACCATAAATCAATAAACCATATGCCATGATTTTAGTTTTCAAGTGAAGTTGGCATTGCTGAAAGGTGCTGAATTGACCATGTCATGCTTTGTCCACAGAAAACACATAAAAAAGGCAAAGGCAGTGCAAGCATCCCTCATAATATCACACTGGTAGGCTTCAACATGACCTAGAGGGAGCACCCAGAATAAGACCTCACATATGTATTTGTATATTGCTAGTGCCTACAGGCCTCAGCTTAGAGATGGATCCCGTTTCACCAGGTGCTGGACAAATACATGCTAAGAACTAGTATCTGCCCCAAAGAACTTTCACTGAAAATAGACAAGATAGAGAAAGAGCAGGAGAGAAAACAGGGAGGTGAAGTCACTTATCTAAGGTCATACAGCAGGTCAGTAGCTAACCTAGAAAGAGACCCCAAGTCTTCTGGGTCCTAGTCTGGTCTCCTATCCATTTGATCACACTCTTTTTCTTACAATCTTTGTAGTGCATTATGTGTATCTCATAATTAAAGACGCCCAAGATAACTAATTGATAATGTTAAGAAACAGCCATGGCTACTAATAGGAATACAGTATCTGCTCCAGTTGTATAAAGCAGAAATCCACTGAGTATCGACCTGATTTTATACCCACGGTGCCCAGAATATTAATAACCTGATATGAATACAAGTTCTTAACTGCAGTGATGGCCCTGTTTGACTTGCTTGCTAACGGATGAATTGATAATCTGCATTGTGACAACTCTCCTCAGGATTTAATTGTCTTTATAGAAATAATCACAAAATAGCAGGACCTATAGCTGAAAGTCTGTAAAGACATTCTACCATAGCAACAGAGGTGTCCTACCTCCTTTATGAAATCTGAACTTACTTATTATATGCATTGAGGATACAACCACATTTTGCAAGAAACTGACATGGTGTTGATATATGTAATACAACACTGTTGGATGCAGCGCTCCTACACATTTGGAAATGCACAGTAAATCGTGTAAAATTTTGGGGGCAGAAGGGTAAAGGGAGACTTTGTCTTGTCTCTGCTGAAATTCAGCTGCAAGGGTGACAGATGACAATCCAAGCCATTGTCTCACCAATATTTGGTTACCAGTTCTCAAATATTAACCTTAGCAGTGTACTGAAACTCATGGCATTAGCACAGTATTAGTGATAAGGAATAATTCATATTTTTAAAGGAATTAAAAGAAGCATTCTGCCATTCTACACAAACATTAGTATAGAATAACAAAATATTCTTATTTATAACTTCCTCTTTCCTCTCCGTTGACTAAACTAAATTAAAACCCATCATGCTTCATGACACTAGTAGACCAAACTGGACCAGCATGCTTTGCAATTGGACAACTGAATCAACTGAATGTCTTTGACTTAGCTGCAAAGATAAAGTGGAAAAATACAGTTGGTGAAACCATAGCACTGCTGTAGCAATGTCAGCTACCATATCTGAAACAGCGCTATCTAAAATCTGTAACCCTGAGCTTTCACAAACAGAACAATTAACCAGGATCCTTCTCATAATACAAGAACAAGGAGCCACCAAATGAAATAAATAGGTAGCAGGTTTAAAACAAACACAAGAAAGTATTTTTTTCACGCAATGCACTGTCAACCTCTGGAACTTCTTGCCAGAGGGTGTTATGAAGGCCGATACTATAACAGGGTTCAAAAGAGAGCTAGATAGATTCATGGAAGATAGGTTCATCAATGCCTATTAGCCAGGATGGGCAGGAATGGTGTCCCTAGCCTCTGTTTGCCAGAAGCTGGAATTGGGTGACAGGGCATGGATCACTCGATGATAACCTGTCGGTTCATTCCCTTTGGGGCACCTGCCATTGGCCACTGTCAGAGAACAGGATACTGGGCTTGATAGACATTTGGTCTGACCCAGTATGGCCATTCTTATGTAGGAATGGAAATTGCTTCCTTGGTTTGTCTGGATAGAAAGTAATGGGAAATCAGTTCTTACACGTAAAAGGTAAACAGGTATTGATTAAAATATGGGAATTGGTTAATGTGCCACATAACATAAGCAACATAAGCATAGATGAAAAGGGGATGTGTGCATATGTGGTCCTAATCACTAGCTGAGAACAAACTATCAGCCATGCCCAGCTTAGTTTCTTTCCCTTTCTTCGGGGCTTTGTTTATTGTCTTCACAACAATGACAGAAAAATGTGCAAAAAGTAACACAACCAACTATCTTGGTAAGGGATCAGACTGGGCCCTCTGGCAGCTACTGAGCATGGCCTTTCCCAATCCAGGGGGAAATCCACAAGGCCCAACTGCCTTCAGCCTCCAGCTCTTACAGTAGCAAATGCTCTCTACTATCTTCTGAGCTCCAGCTGCTGGGTTCTGTTCTATAGTATCCTTACCCAGATGACAGCATTGGCCAATCATGGAGTGCTGTTAACTGTGTCAGCTGATTCCGAGCACCTGTCTATTGGGCTTCTCTCTGCCACAGGGTCAGCTGCGACTTGTTCACCTCACCGCAAGGCCATTAAAGGGGCAGATCTCCCTGTTACACGCCTCCCCTCTGAGTGATGTTGGGGACACACTCTCTGTTCACCAAACTTCCCCCTTCCTGTGGAAAAAAAAAATATCCACGATCACAAGGGTGGCTCCAAATCTGTGGTGGACTGTGAAGACATGTGGCCACAGGGCTAGGTACCATCATATCAATATGGGGTTCGTCTCCCACATAGCATGCAGTTACTGCAGCTGGGCATAGCTGAAGATGAAGGTGAACGGTGCTCCAAGGAAATAGTACCTCATGGCCTCAAAGAACCACTTTATTGCCAGGCACTCTTTTTTGATCACCACATAGTTTTGTTCACAGGGAAGGAGCTTTCTGCTCAAATACAATACGGGGTGTACCCCATACTCAAGCTTCTGAGAGAGGCCAGCCCCCAGCTGTCTTGACCAAGGTATGTCATGGATCAGTTTTAACACCTGATTCTGGTGTAGCTGAGGATTAGGAGCTGGGCTCTATAGGCTCCATCTGTTTGTCTCAGGTTACCCTCATCAGGAGATCCCACTGTATTTCAAAATGGGGTTATTGGGAGTCCTGAACAGTTGGCCATATAATGGGATGAACACTGGATCCTCCCTCTGACTCTGGATAAAGTTGGGCTCCCCTGGTCCAAAGCCAGCATGGCTTCCCCTGGGGTTGAGTTAGGACCAGCCAGCGTGGGTGGTTCCTAGGGAAGTCTAAATTGTACTGCACCCCAATGCCATTTTCCTGTGAAGCAGTTGTGCTACAAGGGCTTCCCAGCGTGACTTGGGCCTTGGACCAAACAGCTCAAGGTCAGAAAAGGGAAGAACTTCCTCTAGTTTATATTCTCCCTGAGTGTCAAGAGCGGGTTCTGGTCCCACCTTACATGCTGCCCTCAAAAGTCTGGCTGCAGGGCCCCAATCTTGTCCTAAAACCACCAGGTAGGAGAGATGTCGTGCTACTACCACTGTCAATTTTGGCCCCCCATGGTCAATCTAACATTGGTTGTGAGGTAAGGCTGGACATCTCCATGAATGCAGCCCACATATGCCCGTTCTGCACCCTTTGGAGCCCCTGGAACTACCAATTGCTCCTGTACAAATTTCTGTCCTGAGCCAGAATCCACTAGGCCCAGTGCTGTGGTGCTGTCTATTGTGACTGGGAAAACATACCCCTTTGGGCCAAGGAGCTCCCCTGGGGCTTCTGAGGCACAGGCCTGGGCATATTCACACTGAATTTGGGAACAATCTTTGTACCTAAGGCCTTCCTGACCACAGGTAAAGCAAATTAGATGACCCTCTTCCTTTCCATTGGGGACTCCTCCACTGCTGGCCCTTCACCCATGATCCCCAATACATTACTCGGGATTGGCCCAGGGACTAACCCCTTTGATTTATACTAATACACAAGTGAATTGACCTGGGGCTTTAGCATGAGCTGACACCTGGTCTGCCAGCATCACAACGATATAGTTTAAAACAGGTATTTAGAAGTTGGAGAATATTTCCCACAATATGGCAACACTTTTAGCCAGGTTGATTTTTGAAATTAAGCAATCTGATTGTCTTTCATACTGGAGATTTGGTTTGGGAATTGTGAATGTTCATTCCTCACAGGATAAGAAACTTTGCCCCAAACTACCAAGAAGTTTGGAAGACTACATCCAGGTTTGGATCATTCATCTAATTTTGTCTTACTATTTATATAGGGGACCACTGGCTCTGCACCTTGAGGACATGGGCAGATAGAGACCCAGAACCAGTGGCTACCCCTTTTCAGAACACCTTCCCACCTCTAAAGACCAACTTGTTTATCTAGCTGCCACCACTAGAACCCTCATAGAATCCCAAAGCACCTCATGGACTTGAGGAAAGTTAAAACTCTGACTGGGCTTACACCTGCCTATTAGGCACAGAGTGGCACATAGAGGGTGTGGTACAAAGCAGGGTCCCCACAGTGAGACCTCTAGGGGACATTCTGCCTGAGGTCATCACAATGGCTCCTGGAGCGTCCATTGACACACTGGAAATGTATCTGCTGCTATGCCCCTTGAAGAGCAACAACATACATTGCCACCTGAGGAGAGCCACCTCTCCTGGCTGGTGTGACAGCAGAATGTGCCCTGCCTCAGAATGTTCCTGTCAGCCACTTCAGCTGCTTGCAAAGGAAACTATGGTTGCATGTTCTGAGAGATGTGTGACATATACCATAAAATGCCCCAGAGGTACAGAGTGGGAGCAGATTCTAAGGGGTATAGATACCCCTCACAATGTGCCCATTTTCATCCAGGGTCCACAACACAGTGTGTTCTAAGAATGTGGGAAAGCCCTCAGAATGAGCACAGTTCCCCACATCTTCCTTATCCATAGCGGGGAACATTTTGAGGAATGTTTGGGGGAGGGGAATTAACTCTCTTTTTTTTCCCAGATCTCATAAAAGATTCTGGGCTGAAATGAAGTTTCATAGAGTTTACAGTCTGAAGTGACCATCAGATCATCTAGTCTGACCTCCTGCATAACACAAGCCATTCATTTTCACCTGGATACTCCGATATAAATCTTTTATTAAAGCTAATGTTAAAAAAACTATATAATACATAGGTTGGGAAAAGAGTGTCTGTGCATCTGGGTATAGTGTTTAGATTATCCACAAATATAAAGTTAGTTTTTAAAATCATATGTTACATAGACTACATAATCAGCAATAACCCAAATTTAGGTGAATAGATTTAACAATACAGTTTAGATATTAGAATCCAAATACTCGGGTACATCACTCATGAAAAGTTGTACAGAGATTTGGTTGTGGAAAGCAAAATATATCAATGAGTGGAGAGTGTCCCTCAGTAATTGAGAATTAGGTTGGTTGTCCATTTAGAAAATACAATCCATAAGGAAAGTGTTTGTTACTTCCCTGACTGCACTTCTCATCAGCACTCCTGCTCATCCCTCCTGGTATTGCCGATGTCCGGTGATGTGTTCTATGTAGATGTCCCTCGACCACCTGATGGAGTCCGACACCATGAGTTGCCTCATCAGCCAAGCATTGCATTGACCGATTCTGCATTCTCTCTGCACTCCAACAATCAGTGCTTGTGTCTGGACCTGGTAACCCTTAGCTCTCAAGATTTCGGCCAGAGGGGCATATTTCTCTACCTTTCTGGCTCGAGCATTGTGGAAGGCCGGGGTCCTGTTCTTGAATGGCACTGTGACATCCGCAATGATGATCTTCTTCTGGTCCTCATTGGTGATGACAATGTCTGGTCGCAGTTGGGTTTTGGGTTAAAGATTGGGGCTAAAGATTTAAGTTGGGTCTTATAACAAGATGCTGCACTTCTACAGTGCCTCCCATTTAGCAATCTCAAATTGCTTCACAAATATTCCCAAATTAAACCTTTCAGTCTCTTTCTGGTATAGCTCATTATCCCCATTCTATAGATGGGAAAATGGAGGCACAGGAAAAATAAGGGATTTGCCCCATCACAGAGGGTGATAGAGATGTGAATGGAACATAGGTGTCCTTATTTACACCTATGGTTAAGGTGTTCCTTAACCATTTGACCCACTCCTCTCTAAGTTTGGGGCACATTCTTGCTTTGGTCTGGTGGTGGTGGAGGTGTCGGCTGGTTTCCATGTTTGGGTATGGCAAAGCAAACAGAGTTTGTTGGCTTCAATTGCTTTTGTTTTTTTCACTCCAACTGTTGTGAACACCATCTCATCCATGCTGGTTGGTCACACCCCCTCCAGACACCTAATGGAGCCCAATGCATTTCAATGGGGTTGTTTCCCACAAAATGTCACCATTAATTGATTTCAGATGCTAGCACCTCTGATATTTAAAGGGACATTGACAAACTGCCTGATTTGCTGTGTGTCAGATTGCAAACTAATCTGCTCCCGAGGCTACTTCATTTACAGTGGGGCATGCAACAGATTGCTCTTGTTAGCATCCCTTTAAGGTCACCTAATTTTCTCGTTCACCCAAGCACCTAGACATTCGGAACTTCATTCCTCCCTTTGATGACTACAGAGGGAGTTGAGGGCTGTCAGTACCTTGTAGGATCAGGGTATTTACAAGGACTATTCATTTCTCCTCATGTTAAATATTTAGAAAGTATCCCAAAAACCAGAGCCCACTGGGCATCTTGTTTTGAGTGTGAGTCTGAAAGACCTCGATGACAGATTGTTGGCAGAAATGAATTTCAACCCTGCAAAGATTTCCAGTGGAACACTCCATAGTTAGATGGTGCTTCCCGTTTGAGGTGCCTCTCCCAGTGAACACTATGTTTCTATATATGAGTGCACTAGCAAAACCACAGCTTTGCATGCCCAAATCTGGTCATTACATGTACAACATGGCAGGTACTTGCAGCCTGGTGGCTTTGGTCAGTAGTTCATGCCAATGGAGCTACCGTGGCAGAAATAATTCAGAAAACACACATGGTGGTTGATATTAGCAAACAGATGGGTTGGGGGGAAGCATGGGCCTGATTGTCTTCTCAAGTATTCTGGTGTAAATAAGGAGTGATTCCACTGAAGTTAATGACACTGACTGGTTTAAAAGCAGCACATGGGCTTGATTCTGCAAAGTACTAAGTGCCTCTCGAAAAGAGATGAGCATTCTCTACTCCCATTCATTTTCAGAGAGAGTTAAGCACACTCAGCACCTCTCAATAGGTGATCAGCACCTTGTAGGGTCAGACCCAAAGGGAAAAGAAATATCTTTATCATCCAAGCACAGTCATCAGCCCATCAAGCTGCTGGCAGCAGGAATTCCGTAAGGAACAGTGAGAGCTTCAAGGTCTGTGAGTAACCCAGGAAAGGACAGAGTTGCTGATCTAGCTACGAGAGGGGAAGAAAGAGTGGGCCACATTTAACTCCTGTGTTTCGAGGTCCTCGGATGCCAGGTGAATGCTTGGATGTAAGGTGCTATGGAAAGTATTATTAGGCCAAATCCAAAAGATGTTTTGAGCAATTGCAGCTCACGCTGAACTCCACCTCTTAACAACTCTCAGGAGCTGGCCCATTAGTAATTATCCAATTTGGATGTACAAGTGTCCATTTGTGAGCACGCATGCATGATTTGGTTTTTAATGACAGCACAGGTTGTGTGTGATATTTAGATGGGTTAAAGGTGTTTCAGGTGAGAATACAACAGGCAAATAACCCAGTTAGGAGAGAGGTGTTGAGGAGAGAGGAACTGAATTGTGTAATTCCCATTAAGAATCAGTGTGAGTTACTGGGCTAAATCCCTGCAGAGGATTCTGAAACTATATTTTCTGCTATTTAATGACAAAAAAACAGCCTAACCAGTGAACAGCTGCCAGTTTGTGGTGTTTTGGCTCCTGCATTTGGCTTGGAGAAAGGAACAGCTGGAGCAAAGCAAAAGGAACCCCAAAGAACTCCCGTCCTATCTTTGCTCAGAGGCTTTGAGCTTTAATTAACTTCATAATCTTCTTATTAAAATCAAACTCCTCTAAGGGGGCTTTTTTTCCTTCACTCTTCTTGTTCACGCTGCACTGATCCCATGGAACATCTTTCTTGGAAAGATCAAGAGGATGAGATTTCCTGGATACCTCTCAAAATGGTTCCTTACTATTCAGCGGGAATTAAGCTCTAGAAAAACTATGGCAAAGATTCTGCCAGTGGGATAAGTACATCTCCCCCCCCCCTTTTTTTTTTGTTGTACATGTGGACTAGGTCGTTTAAAGGTAAGGCCATACTTTTTCTTGCAGTACACTTCCTCTGTGGACTGCATGGGAACACTGGATTAAGACAAACTGGTCTGGCAGTGACCAGTACCTAATGCTCTGGAGGAAGGCAAAACCCTCCAAATGCTTCTCTTGATGAGTTCTGGGATGCTGTGCATTCAGCAGGAGAATTCCTTCCTGGCCAGTGCAGTGGTCAGGTCATGCCTTGGAGTCTGAGATTTGATCTTTTCTTGCTATATTCACTTGCATAGCTATGTATTACCGGTCATAATAAAGTAACCTTTTATGTGTAGTCACAGTATCTCTCTCAGTGACCTCATGAATTCCAGAGGATGATATGTACCATTTATTCATGCTTCCTTGGTTTTAAATTGGGGGCACACAAAAAAAATCACACATAACGTGTTTCCTTACCACAACTGCAGAACAAGGACCTGCACATATAAATGGTCATTTACAGGAACCACTGGAATCTTAGAGACTGCATGAGCAAAAAAACCCATGCAACTGCACATGTACATTGCATGTGCAATTACACACCTAGTTTTCACAAAAACAGTTATTTTTTCAGAGCATGTTAACTTCACTGAGCATCCCTGTTGCCCATGTATTGTGGGACATGTAAGAAAGGGACCAATCAGTTTTCACGATAGCCTTCATAGTTTTGAAATTCCTCATTCAGTTCCCTCTCTTTCTTCTTATGAGGCTGAATATAAGCTTCATTGTTGCAGTGTCTCATTAGATGCAGAGCAAACACTGGTTATGCCCCCATCCTCCTGCAATCCATCATTTTGCCTATTTCTTCAGGAAAAAATAATAAGACAGCTTGAAAATAGTCTGGCCTCCTGAACTAGCTCAGACTGCAGGTGCTGGGGAATCTGTGTATTCTCCCAGCTTTCATCTCCCCCTGTCTGGAGGTGACTTGCTCTCCAGATGGGATTAATATGGGGTATCAGGTTAGGAAGCAAACGCTTAACCTTTCCTGGGTGACACTTGCTCTGTAGATGCTTCATGTCTGACTGTGTCATTATAATGCTGATGTGGTATATCATGACCTTTAAAAGGGAGTTTTGCAATAATCCTGCACCTGCTCTGAATTCAAATAAAGAAAAACCATTTTGACTTTTTAGCAGTTGATTTAAAAGAAAATATCCTGACTATAGAAATAGTACACTCCAGCTGTTCATACAGAGAAACAAATATCTTACTGTGATAGAGCTGCTAAGCAGGGGACTACAACTCCCACCAGCACTTCCTCCCGGGCAGGTAGGGGGAGGGTCCTGAAGCAGGGACTAGCCGGCTGGATTCGAAAGCACAGATCCAGAAGCTGCAGAGAAATTGGATACAGAGAGGAACCCCCCCCCCCCCCACAACCACATGCAGAACAACATGTGGAAGAGGCTGTGGGTGCCAGATGCTACAGCTGGATGCAGGTGTATGTGTGGCTTATAGGGGAGCAGCAGCTGCTGGGCAAAGTGCCAAGGCAGAGGGACCCCAGTGAAAGACATGAACTGAGCCTGGCCTGGAAACCTGCAAGCTCCTTTTTGCTGGAAAAGAGACTGGAGAGGGCACCCCAAGCACTAGGCCTGAAGACCCCTTATTCTTGATTGGGCTGCCCAGGGACCCAAACAAGAACCTCTATTGCTTACTTTGAACTGTACCTGTTTAAGCTCTGTACATAGAGTATCTGCAACCTTTTCCTTTCCTGCCAGCCCAAGTGAAATACCCTTTCTCCTAGCCATGGGTCTGAGAAGTTATTGGCATTCACCAGGGCTACCACACTCTTGCGTGTGTGATGTAATTACTGGTGTTGCTCAGTGCTTCTCTCCAAGTCATGGTACACCTGGCACACAACTGGAACTTCAGGGTATGTCAACACAGCAAAGAACAAGCCTCAGCTGGCCTATGCTAGCAGATATAAACTCGGACTGCAGGGCTGTTTAATTGCGGTATAGACTTCTGGGCTTGGGTTGGAGCCTGGGGCTCTGGGACTCTCCCATCCTGCAAGGTCTGACAGCCCAGGTTCCAGCCCAAGCCTAGACATCTACACAGCAGTGAAACAGCCCCACAGCCCAAGTCGGCTGGCTCAAGCCAGCCATACGTTTTTCTCTGCTGTGTAGACATACTCTCAGGGTTTAGCGTACTCCATCACTGGGCAGCTCCAATAATTACATTACACATGCAAAACAATGGATGTGAATCTAGCTATATATGAGAGGGAGGACACATGGTGTAGTCTATATATTCCTTATATAGTAGAGAAAAAAGTATTTGAGGCATGTTTTAGAGAATTTTTAAAAAGTTTATGTAACTATTTGTTGTATCCTTCTGCCTATAAAGCCATTTACCAGGGTCATGATTTAAAAATATACTGACTTCAGCAGGACCTTGGGGTGCTCAGGACTTCTGGGAATCAGACCACTTATATTTATGTTCATTCTCCCCACAAGCAACTGTACCTGTCCCTTTTTTGCTATATGGTATATTATTTAGCCATTAAGTATCTGTGTGTTGTGTGGAGTGCCAATCACTGTGTGGTCCCTGGCAAACAAGAGACACAAGGCAGGAATTCAAGGTGTGTGAAAGCCAGTTTGCTTGTGTCCATAGTTTGCAGTGGTTTTCTATAATAGATACATCCATTTTAAGGCAGACTACAGTTCTATAGAGCATGATATTTGCAACTTCACTCAGCTTCTAAAAACATCTCATCTGATTGACATGCCTGTTTTTTCTCCTACTGTCTCTGGGTACTTATGTACTACAATCTCAGGGTGTGATTCCCAGCTCTTGTAGACATAGCTAGCAGGCTAATATTAGTAGTGTATCTGTGGTAGTGTGGGCAGCAGCAAGCGGCAAAATGCGTTAGCCACCTCGAGTTATGTACTCATAGAGTCTGGACAGGTTTATACTCAGGGCAGCTAGCCCATGCTGCTTGTGATACTGGATTGGAATTTCCTAGGCAGAAATTTTGAGAGTTGCAGAGCACCTATACCTCCCGCTAAAGCGAAGGAGTAGTAAATGCTCAGAACCATGGCAAATGTGGCCCTCTAACAATTTTTTTCAGCACATGTACATCAAGGTGACATCAAGGTAGCCAGTTTTTTCAGTGGTCAGATTCTTTGTCTCTGCCCCATGCCACCAAAAAGCATCTTCACTCTACAGCCCCTTATGGAGAAGTCCTACAAAACTGAATACAGAAACCATCATTTTTAGATTGCTTCAGCCAACCTTTAGAATATACTAAAATTATCCCTGGTGTAGAATTCTGTGGGTGGTTCAAAAATGTATAGAGAAGCTCTCATTCCTCATTATAGGCTATTAGGTTTTGGAGTAATTTCTGTAGAACACTGAGGGTTCATCCTAGTAGGCATTTTCCATAAAGGATCACATACCATTTAGTGCACACTGCTGGGAAATCAGTGCTTGGTTTATGTAAGACAAGCAGTTGTTTCATTAATGTGGAAAGATATTAAATGTAGGTATTTCTTCCAGTTTGCCTGCAACCCTTTCTCTGTCCCACCTCAGTTTCTTTTTCATTGGGGGTGTAGTAAAAGCTATTCAGGCTGTAGGAGAGAGCTCCTCTGCCAGTAATAGTGACAGTATTTGTGTCAATGTAGCCAGGATGTGTAGATTCACAATAAGCAAAGTACAGAAAAGCTCATATTACCTATGCAGAATTGTATATAGATAGGAATCTCTTAAAAAGGAGCGAACACTGAATCTGCATTAGAGCTGGTCAGAAAATGGAATTTTCATCCTGAGGGAAATTCTGACATTTCAAAATTTGTTTTAATCCTGATTCAGGATGAAAAATCATTTTTTTTTAAATTTTTTTTTAATGAAATGGAAATTCTGTACTATTTCATTGTGTAAACATCCAAACGACTTCTCAAAATGTTTGTTGATAATGTTGAAATGCTATAATCTGTATAAATATAAAATATGTAATATATAATATTGAACATTTCATAATGTATAACATAAAATAAAAACAAAATGAGAAAAAACAAAATGAAATATTCCATTTTGATTTCAAATTGTTTCAAAATTTGTCTGTCAAAACCAACACATTCCTGCAAAATATTTTGATTTTGACAAAATAGTATTTTCCTCCAGAACAACAATGTGGAGAAAAATGTTGACCGGCTTTAGTCTGCAGTTTCAGTTCCATCACAGAAAGAACATGACAGGTGATCTAGAGCCGTTCTGCTTGTGTATACGTCAAGGTGTCCTCTGCCACACAGAAAAATAAAAATAAAGGCTTTTAATCAACATGTAGTCTGAATGTTGAAGCTGGATATAAAGGCCAGAAATTACTTCTTTTATGTGGGGTGACTATTCCATCTTAAGCTAGACCTTCCTGACATTAAAGCAGCATCATAACCATGGAAGTGGTGCAAGCAGACTTCTGGAAAGTCTACATGCTACATTTGTGTGGACAAATTAAAGGATATGCAACCAGGTGACTTGATACTGAAAGTCACATTTAGAGAAGGATGACTCAGTGGCTGCTACCTTGGGACTTGGAAGACCTGCATTTAATTGCCTGCTCCTCCACAGACTTCCTGTGTGACACCGGGCAAGTCACTTAGTCTCTCTGTGCTCAGTTCTCCACCTGTAAAATGGGAACAATACTTCCCTCCCGTGCAGGTGTGTTGTGAGGATGAATACATTAAAGACTGTGAGACACTCAGATTCCATGGAAAGGAGGGCCACATAAGTAATCTGGATGATAGATTTACAGTATACAAGGAACATTAAATTCTATATGCCACAAGGCCAAAAAGATTCACTGCAGCTGCAAAAGTAAGTTAGAACATGAAGGAATTGTTCATTCCAGCTACGATAAATCTTCTTGACCTCCTGGTGTATAGAACTTAGTATTCCTTGTATCTTATCTATCTATCCTGCACTCTTCATCAAGGTATCGGAACACCTTAATTATTAGATGTATTTATATGTACAGTTTAATGCATCCAATTTTATTTTGCTTAATTATTGTGGGAAATGGATAAGTCTCGGTCTCTGACACAGAGGACGTTTGGTTTGGGATAATTCTAATCTCCTCAGTGTATTCTCTAGACATAAATCAGCTGCTAAGAAAGCTCTGTCTCCAGCTCTTGTGAGTCTTTTTGTTCTTGGACAACTCCATTGTTCCCGAGGAGCATATCTGTCATGGGAAATCATCGTCAGCAAGGAGAGGCCAGTCACATAGCACAGCTCCAGACCATCAAGAAATTTGCAGATTAGCACCAGGACTTTAAAATTGACCTTTTTTTCAACAGGGAGCCAATGTAGGGACCAGAAAATAAGGCAGATATGAAAAGTAAAGCAAAGGTCAGGGAGAGGGCAGATCAAATTGCGCCTGTCATTGAGGAGAATGGGGATGTGATGATGCCTGGTGATTTCAAAGCCATGATTACTGCTGTTTTAAAAAAAGGCCAGTTACACCTTTCAATGTACAGATACTTTTGCTTCATTCACGGTCATGTAGAAGTATAGGAAGGTGGACTTAGTTCATCCTTATTTACAAACTGAGATGAGCCTTGATTCCCACAAGTGACTATAAAGGACTGTTCTCATTTTGGAGCAAGGACAGTCTTGCAATATAGAAAAGTGTTTCATGAGAGCCTTGAATCTAGGTGCTCTTTAGAAGATGTTGTTGTTACAGGGGGAAAAAGAGAGAGGTCTGGGGATCAGGAGAGCTGGGTTATTTTCCAAGCTCTGCAGCTGACTTCCTGTGTGACCTTGGACAAGTCATTTCAAGGCACGTGTGCCTCAAGTAATACTGAGGTATTGTAGGACTGAATTCTTTAATGTTTGAGAGACAAGGTGGGTGAGATAATATCTTTTATTGGACCAACTTCTGTTGGTGAGAGAGACAAGCTTTCAGCTACACAGTGCTCTGTAAAACAAGCCTTCAGATGAGAAGTACTTTAAAAGTGCAACGTATGACTTTATTTGTACAGTACTTAGTTGCTTGCTGAGGTCAGGGCAAATATGGGTTAAGAACAACCCATGGCAAAAATGATTTTTTCCAGAGAAAATTAATGTTCTGTTTTTAGGATATTTGGAAGGAGCTGTTGTAAATCACAGCATAATATAGTTGTTATAAAGAATTATCTATGTGTTTCCAATATTGTACACACCTTTCCTTTTAGGTTTCCAAAATATTATAATTTTTATCTGCCAGAAGTTTTCTTTTCCCTCTGAACTAGCTGTTCCAAAAAGGTAGAAAATATCAGCATTCTTAAGCCTGTGCAGATACATTCAAGGAGACTGATAGGTTTTCAGAGATAGTATTTATCACTCATTCCCTGGGACTTACTCTGCAATAGGTCTTTATGTCTTAACCCACCCCAGATCACCCCATTCCACACTAGAGGAATCTTCATCAGCCTCTTTTGAGTTATTTTAAGGTCCCTTTATGCTAAGGTGACCAGACAGCAAATGTGAAAAATTGGGATGGGGGCAGGGGGTAATAGAAATCTACATAAGAAAAAGACCCAAAAATCGGGACTGTCCCTATAAAATCGGGACATCTGGTCACCCTACTTTATGCTGCTCCAGAGATGCAAAGGTACCTTATCTGGGGCCAATCATCCTGATGGGTAAAGATATGACACGGAGTGTCAGAAGATGGCAAAGTGTTTAAATACCTATGAACTGTCAGCTGTTGGAGCCACGTCTCCAAAATATGGCCTCTTTCCGCCCATGCTGTTTTGAACATGCAGTTTCTGAGCACTACAACTTGTGTCCACAAGTGACTGAATCTACATGTGCCAAAATGGATGTACTTGTGCACAATGAATGTAAATGGGTTTTGGGTAGGTGAACTCTACCATCTGTACACACAAGTGAAATTACTTACAAGCTGTTGGATAAAAATGGACCTGAAGTCTTCATCTGGCATCTTTCACAATTCTAAATATACTTTTAAATGCTCTGTTCACATCCACTGCATTGTATTCCATTTCCAATTCACCTAGTCCCAACTCAGTAGAAATCTTTATGGCATCCTGAGAAAACTAGCTTTGAAGCATTTATCCAGCAAGCTACTTAATCACTTAAAGCGGCATCATCAAAGTGTGTTGTTTTCCTTGACAGCACAGTTCTAGCACCTGTACATGGCTGACTGCTTCTTAAAATATAGCATAAACACTCCACAGCTTTAAAAGTCATGGGGCCAACAATTTTCTTCTCTCAGCCCAAGAGTGTAGGTGCATTACTGAAAGCAATTAATTCCTCAGATTTGGCACAAAATGAACTGATTTGATTTGTTTCTCTTGCCAGTTGCTACAGGCAAGGTACAAAATTGAGAAAAAGGAACATATTCTTTTTCTTATTTAAATGGGAGAATATATTTAAATAAGAGAGAGTCCCATAATTTGATCATGGCTGGCATATTTCCAAGCTGGTGTTATCTCAACAACTGGAAGTTATCATGGTTTGTTGCTTGTTATGCTCTTCAGAAAAAATTTTTCTCCCCATCTAAATGCAAATTTCAATTTCTTTTTTGTTTTGTTTTTACTCAAGGGCTGCCAAACTACAGTTGCTTAGGAAATGTCAGCACAATTAAAATTTAAATTCTAAAACTGTCAAGCTCTACTAGGGAAGGGAGTGTTTCTAAAAGCCTCCCCTGCCCCCCCACAACAGCAAAGAGTGACTCTTGCCTGCTGAGGCAGGACTGTAAGTCAAACTTGCAAAGAGACTTGCCTCTGTTTGATAGTGTGTTACAGTCACACAAACCTTATGAAACATCTGCTTTCAGCTTGAACTGTAAAGCCAAATGATACTGGAAGACGGGATGGGTGAACTGGTTTGGAAAATTCAGACAACCCTGCTTGCTTGCCTGAACATCTTTAGAGGTCTAATTTCAAGAGCACCTGCAACATGGTTCTAGAACAGATGTGAATCAAATATGGGACTAATTCCACAAGCAAACTCAGACACGAACACACCCATATCTACTGTCATTTTGTCCTTTCCCTCTCTTCTCAGTTTGTGGGCCAGGTTCTGTTCCCTGCAAACTGCTCCGAGTGCTTTGGGCTGTGGAGGAATCCATAGGCAGCGGTAGAGAGGCTACCATTAAGTTAGATTTAGGCTGCTCTAACAAAGTGACAAGTATCAGGGGGTAGTCGTGTTTGTCTGTGTTCATAAAAACAACGAGGAGTTCGGTGGCGCCTTAAAGACTAACAGATTTATTTGGGCATCAGCTTTCGTGAGTAAAAAACTCACTTCTTCAGATGAACAAAGTGATGGCTACTCTAACCCCAGCCCAGAATCTAGTAGGCACAAAGGTTCTTTAAAGCTTCTTTGCCCTCAGGCTGTACCTTTTGTGCTGACCCTTCTGAGAGGTACAATATAGAATCTAGCTCTGTTTCTGTATTCATCTGTTAATTATTATGATTGCATTTGTGCCTAGGATTTCCCATCATCGACCGGGCCCCATTGTGCTAGGTGCAGTACAAACACAGAACAAGAAGACAATCCAATCTAAGTATAAGGATACTGTTGTGAACTCTTTAAATACTAGATGGGGCAGGTGATGGCCTGTGCTGTTTGCATAGTCCCTTGTGCAGTGAGACACCTATCCCTGACTGGTGCCCTTTGACTGCTGCTGCAATAGAAAAGAAGAGCAAATAAATGTTGGAATGAAACAGAAGTTGTCCAGGTTTTAGAATCGAACAGGAATCAACTCTTTCCACAATGCTAGTACCAAACCTGAACAAAACCTTTTCTAGGTTCTAGAACAGAACTCTTCACCCATTCCACAACTGAAGCCAAACTGAAAAACATCACAGTTTTGGAACAGGACCAATAACTACCCACATTTCCAGACCACACCCGACCAATCCCTCACCCTTGAACTAGAATCAAACACAGCCCTTTTCACAATCTGCACCTGCCTTGAACTGAATCCTTTGGCAGGTGCCAAAATGGTCCTTTAACTTTCCCTCTTATATTTTTCCTTTTTGTGTGGCTACATGAAGCAGCTTAAAGACTCCAAAAGGGTCTTTTCAGACCAGCTCAGTTTGGTCTCCTTCCCAGCTTTGCATTTGCTCATCTGTTCTCTGGCAAAGGCTTGAATGACAGACACGTTAAATAACATTGTGCACTATTTAGCGAGACACAAGTACCTTGACGAGGCAATAAAGAAATTTTTAGTCTGCTGCCTCTTCATCAAGTTTTGTAGCATCCTTTTTCATCAGACTGAATCTCTTCATCTGTTCCCCATTTCCATCCACTTGAAAAATGGGAAACACTTACAATCCTGCCTGTTTTTCTATTTAGATTCCAGTTATTGTTTATAATTGTCACTGCTCAGCCAATGAAGTGGCCCACAGGGGCTCTTTAAGGTTCTCTCATGTTGGAAATAACTACGTTTCAGGCTCATTTTGAAAATCCATTCTAAATGTATTTACCAAAATGAAAAGTGCATGACAGCTCTGCTCAAGCGCACACTGTACTGTGAGTTCAGGCTCAAGGGAATATGCACAAAGGTGACAATGAAGGCAGCACTGATCTGGATTGTCATGCCTGTGTTGGCTGAGTGTGGCATGCCCAGATAGAGTGGATTCAATCCCTGGAAGGTTTTTACTTCCTGTAGAGTGTGGGAGGAGATGACCTTTTACTACAAGACTAAGATTCTACGCTGTGCTCCCAGGACAGATCAAGTAGGGCTCTGGGGACAAAGGTGGCTTCAAAACTAACTATACACCCTCCCAATTCTGCAATGCTCCATGGTCCGAAACAGCCTCCAATGAAACATAGGCATCATGGAAGGCTCCTTTAAGTTATGGCAGGTTTCCAAAGCTGCAGGGCTGCCTATGCTTGTAAAGCAGTCCAGAATGGCAGTAAGGGTGTATGCAGCGAAAGTGCATTTGCTATGACGTTGTCCAGGCTACATCCTCATTTCAAATAGCAGGGCAGAGAGTAAACAAAATTAGAGACACATTTCACCGAGTAATCGTGTATAGCAAATAAACCTGAAACCTGACCCTCCAGCTCCGTTCTCTGTTTTATTCCTTTCAGTTAGTTATATGGCTAAGTCTGGAGAGATTCAAGACTTTCATGAGTGAAGTAAAAGGGGACAACAAGAAGAAGGGAGGAAGAGGAAGAGAGAGAGAGATCTACTACACAAGCCCACTGACAAATATTCAGAGTGCATCCTAATGCCACAGAAGATTCAAAAGTGACATAACCTACCTTGAGTGAGCAAAGCCTTGTCTTGGAGGAGTGTTGCCTGCCTAGGGAATGCTGCATTTTGCCCCTCATTGTCAAAGTTCCACTTCGTACTGTCCATTTTGATTCTCTCTGATCGCAGTCGCTCCTCCCCATTTCCATCCTCCTGTGGCTTTAGCCTCTAGCACGTCTCATGTTTGCTGTAGAGGCAACGCCACTGCTCAGCAATGCAACAGGCACCAGGACACCCGCAACAGATTTATCTTCTGTGACGGTGCATCTGCAGCTAATGAATCACAGGGAGGAGCAGCCCTTAAACTAGCTTCCAAGACAGCTGTTGCAGGCTACCTGCATGACTTGGGCCGGATTTTCTCTGGCATTCTAGTCTCTTTGCATCACACTGGAAAGCAGCCAGATCTGGGACATACATAAATTGTCCTCATGTGAGGGAGCTCTCATAGGCCTAGCTAGTCTTTGCATCACCTTTGCATCACCATCCCCAGCCACCTCCAGTATAGGGAGCAGGAAAAGCATTCTGGTAATCCCCAGCTAGGCATGAGCTGTTGAGGACCTGCTGGCACAGATTAGAGCTGCCCCAAAGCTGCTCCTGCCTATGGCGGGGCTAGGGCAGATCAGTCCTGCCTGAGAGAACCTGGGTAGAGTGACCATATTTCCCAAAGGGGCGATAGCAGGGCTGGCTGAGCAGCTCATCTGAGCCCCCACCCGTACGCCTTGCAGGGCAGGCATTGCTGTTCACCCAAGCCCTGCCTGCCCCCTGTGTAAGGCTGGGGCTGGCGTCGCTGCTCACCTGAGTCCTGCTTCCCCCTGTCATCACTCGCTCCCCCTGCCTGCCGTTTCCTCTGCACCCCAATTTTTTGGCAAAAGTGGGCATTTGTCCCACTTGCTCTTGCCAAATGATCAAGTTGGCAAGAGCAAACAGGACAAATCCCCACTTTTGCCAAAAAAGTTGGGATGGCTGGGACAGGGCTTAAAAAAGAGACTATCTTGGTACATTCCAGTGAGCTAGGAACAGGTATCCCTTCTCCTGCCATCTCCTGGGCTGTCTTTCTAATCAAGCTACTCCATCAGATTGGTGAGGGGCCTCTCCATCTGCAAAGGTTATATGGGATTTGGGAGTTTTCTTTCCACCTCCCAGGCTGGTCTGATTTGATGCATCAGGACAGTGAGACCTAAATTGGCTTGTTATACCTGCATCATGTCATGTCAGAAATGTCACATCAAGAACCAAATGCAGACATGGGGGTTAACTGGATTACGAAGACAAGTGGTTCACGTTTTGGAGACAGTGAGGGAGTCCGTGTCTCAGAACAGGCTCTGATGGGTAAAACTCGAACAATGAGAAACAAGCAGTTGAAGAAAAAACCCTCTCAGGATTGCAAAACAGAGTGGAAAATACAGAGAAAGATACGGAGCGGATAAAGGGAGAAGTTACTTATCCCACTATCATCACTCCTCCCCCCGAAATCCAGCCTATCTGTTACCCACAAGCCACCTTCTCCTTCTATTGCCTCCCCGGATGTAATCTCTTTCTTTCTTCTGCCCCAAACCAGCCCCTTTTTATTGCTTCCCCACTGTGCTGCCTCCAATCCAATCAGATAGAGAGAAATAAATTTATTTCCAAGTAGCAAATTAGCAGCAGACCTGGGATTAGTACACAGAAGATCCTAACTCCATCCTCAGCCCAGCTGACCGTGTTGCTTCACATCCTGCATGGGGCCAGGATTCTACAAAGGAACCCCTCTCATGGAATCACATGTCGATTACAGTATTTGTTAAAATTTGCAACTTATCCAACTCTACTCAAACACACTGAAAGTGAACAAGTCCCTTAATTGCTAACAAAGGGTAAAATTCGCCGTGTGCAGAGGCCCTGCACAATGCCTAGGCGCCATGTTAGTCCTAATTAATCCCTCAAAATAGGGTTTAAATGGGATTTAACTGGTGCACAGGCTTTCTCCAGATCTCTGCACAAGGGAAAATTTCATTCAAAGAACTAGTCCCTCAGGACAGATGTCTTACAGCCCTGGGAAATCCCAATGGAATCAGATGCAATGGGTAAGACCCCTTCATTTCCAATTTTTATTTATTTAATTTCCCAGGAATTTACAAGTGTTCATTTCAAAAATTTAAATGTGTGAAAATCAGTTTCACAGTTTTCCAGGTAAATCTCACGGTTAATTCTGGGGGCTGGGAGGACAGAAAAAAAGCAAAAAAATAGAAAAAAGTAGGAGTTTACTGTTTGTTAAACCATTATCTCTCACCCATGTGACAAAAATAAACTTCTGTTTACTGTGCATGATCTGCACAGTTACATTTGATATAAGGGGATTCAGTGTGAATGGCAAAAGTCTGGGGTAGCACAGTCTTGCAACAGTATTTTCAAAGTGTCTTTTTTCCAAAGACCTATTCTCCTGCAATCTTAGATATAGCCAGATTTAGAAAATTCACTCCACCTCAGCTGAGTGAGTCTGGTCACTGAGGATGTGAGAAGCAGCACCGCTCAAATCTGGGGAATCGGTGGAGTGAATTTTTCAAAATTCAGTGAGGTGATGTTGCCATTGTCTGGAGAAGGCATTGCTGTGTACTCATGGAACCTGCTTTCCAGTTTAGCGCTTTCTTCATTAAAAGTCACAGAGGAGGATATGATATAAACATAATCATGAAGTTTATCAGGAGAGGCCACACTTTTGTGATGGGGGTCAAACAGCACAATGACTTTCCAGACTTTCCTCTTAAAAGCGTCAGGGTACATATTATGAGTGACAATACATTCCCACTTCTCTGATGTCTCTGCATTAAAAGTTTGGAAAGCTTCTCCGACTGTATACTGCTCTCTCATTGGCAAAATAGACATGAAAAGATCTGTTTATTCTGGAATCTTCCCAGATGTGCTTTTGGGACAAATTTCTACAGAGACATTGTTGACCAGAATTCCATACACCTCTGTGTTAGAAAACGTTCTGTTTGTAGAAGAACAGGATCTCAATTTCTTCTGTGCTTCATACAATAGCTGAAGGGCTTCCGTAAGAAATTTGAGTTTTGTGTGAAGGATTTGCCAAAGTTTCTTGAGTAGCTGCTTGAGTTTTCAGCTTTTCAGCTTTTCCGCTGCTGATCTAAAATCTGCATTAGGACACCTCATGCCTTCTGAACACTCTGTAGCTAAATACCAAACCATCTTGTCAGAACAATGGTAACTGGGAGGCTGCGTTCACATTTGCTCTTTTCACAGCCATCATCCAGCATTTACTGGAATGCTTGGAAACCGCAGTAGCACCAATTATGACCTTCCTTAAATTAGCTATTTCTGGATTGCATGAGACACGTGGGCTAGACAAACAAAGCAATTCAGGTTTTTCAGACAGCTTTACTTCTTGTCTGAACTTTGTGCAGTAAGAGGCTGAGTCAGAGTTCACTGTTGCCACATCCTTGCATGTAGTACGTTTTCATGTAAAGTTTCCTGACACAGGCTGCTACTGTCTAACTATTTGCTGAAGTTACAAACTTCAAATCTGCCAAAATAAGTGCAGACTTCCCCACTACAAAATCAAACGATGAAAACAAAATTGCCGATAACAGATTGATCAAGAACATCTGGTGATTCATCAAAAATCAAAGAACTAACCCATATTTCCAGCCAACCTCTCTTTATTTTTTTTGTTAAGAGCAACATGGTTCTCCTTAAAATATTCCTTGGTCAGGTCGATTGAATTTGGCTGGGATTTTGCAGCTGGCCAGAACTTTTGCACAAAATCTCCCAAAGGACCATCAGCAAGGTCTAAAGGCAAGCCCTGAGAAGCACAGGGCATAGACAAATTCACATACTACATAATGGCATTTTTTGGAAGTTTTTGATAAAAACTGAATAATGGTCTAAATCAGTTGCCATGACTGTCACCCCCTGGGGAGTCCAGGGCAGCTGATGATGACAAAACAAATTCAGGTCCATATATTTGGCTTTCCCCTTTTGATTATTCACATCAGTTCTACTGGTTTCAATCCAACACCATGTCTCTCTCTTGAAACTAATTTCCTTGAAATCTTAGCCATCAGTGAGTCATCGAGGAAGGATGCAGAGAGCAAATGAGTAGGTTTGAAGCAAATGAATAGGTGTATCATTTGAAGGGAGACTTCAGCCATCTGAATTATCAACTGTTGAAAATGTTCATTTGCACTAATCTGACATTTTGGATGGAAGTGAAGGTATCTCTCACTTTCTTCTTTTGACATGTTTTGTGTCAAGATTCAGAACTCATGTGAACTGATTGCACTACCTAATGCCTAGAACAGTGGTTCTCAAACTTTTGTACTGGTGACCCCTTTCACATAGCAAGCCTCTTAGTGTGACCCCCCCGATAAATGAAAAACATGTTTTTATATATTTAACACCATCACAAATATTGGAGGCAAAGTGGGGTTTGAGGTTGAGGCTGACAGCTCACGACCCCCCATGTAATAACCTTGTGACCCCCTCAGGGGTCCCGACTCCCAGTTTGAGAACCCCTGTCCTAGAATAACATGGGTAGGATTTGTTCAGTAGGCCAATTAAACCTCTGAATCTGGATCTGCCACAATGCTTGCAATGCAGGCAAGCCTGCCACACAGTTCTGCCAATGCACTTCAGTCCTGACCCACAGCCCATTGCTTGCTATTCCAGTTCCAGGAACTCACACACATCAACTAATGTATTTCCATCCTGACCTGCAATCCTCTGCTGGTCCAGACCTCTCCCCTCCCCAGAACAGCTCTTCCAATACATTCGGTCCTCAATATACAACTTTGATTATAACTATGATATAGTAAGGCCTCCATTCTGCATTGGATGAGATATGACTGTGAGGTTAATGAAGCCTTTTCCTAATTGTCACATTCTGTTACATCTGGGAGGGAGATGACAAATAATAGCGTACAGTCACTACATGAAAGACAATGCAATAGCTGGAGCAGCTTCTGGAATCCAGGACCTAGGATTGCTTATTAGATCACATCTTAGCTAGAAAGGAGTTTCTCCAGATATTTTTCTGAAATGGTTCATAATTTGGAAATAAGACCCCTGCCCCTCAGCCCCAATCCTTACTATAATCAACTATTAACCTTTTCTGAAGTCTGGACAAGTTTCATAGGGCACATCCTTGCGATGTATAACAGAAAAAGCCTGTTATTCATGCGGTGCTTCCTTTTATGCTGCCACCTGATGTCTGTGCATGGTAACCAGGCTGTGATGTCATGGAATAATCTCAGTGCATTAGCAAATTAATAAAGTTAGCTGTTCAGTTCCAAAATCACAGAAGCTGCTTCCTAGATATCTCACTGAATATACTTCATTACCTGTTTTTTCCAGCTAGATGTCACAAACACCTACTGCCCAGATACATCATGGTGTCTGGGCTATAACTTGGGTTATGGAATGCAGCCCAAATTCAAATGAGATTTTTATGCAATCCCTGGCTTTAATGATGGTTATATATATTTTTTATTGCAGCTAATAGATGCAGTGAAATATCTCCAATCTGCTATTGATTTCCGCTGAGGAGCAGCCAGCCGAATCAGATGAGAACAATTTGCCAGCTGTTGTCGAGCGATAAATATTAGTCCCCAAATGTCATGTTTCTTTGCAGGCTCCCCTGGAAGAGCTGTCAATATTTTCACCTAGTGGCTGGTTCTATATCCCATAACAGTGGGAGCTATCCCAGGGGAATCAGTGCCTGTGAACAACAATTAAGAGTCCTTCCAGAAAGCCTGCCCAGAAGAATATGGGACAGGTTATCAAGCCAGGCTGCCAAGTCTTATCAGTCACTTCTTTCTGGCTTGCAACTAACTAGCCCACTTGGTTTGTTAGCCAGTGTGGATGCAGCTGAGGAAAAAGAGAGAAGAAAAAGAAGACCCTGTACTGTGTGAGAAATGAGACTCTTATTTATTTCTCCTGTTATAAGCCAATGATTTATACAGTCCACTGGCTAGACTGAATGAAATACGACTTTAGGGGTGTGACAGCAACCTAATAATTGTTTATCAGTCATTTTCAGAAATACTATTCAGGATCTGATGAAGGTCTTTTTAAAGTTTGTTGCTTAATTTATTGCTGTTTTCAGCTTGATTCTGTGGGAGAGGTGTAATATACACACTTTTTCTTCTCTCAAATGCTCTATTCTGTTTTATCTAGGTTCTTATAATGCACCCACCAATGTGTCTGCCATACAAAAATAAATAATCTAAGTGAATTTTCAGCACAAACATCTCATCTGCCTCACACACACATCCTGTTTCAGCACATATTCTCTCTCTTTCACATAGGAGCTCAAAACCCCATGCTGGGTCCATTACGGTACTTCTGCATTATAAAACTGGTTTAACAAACACTCCTTCCTTGATGATCCCTCCATGCACAAGCACTAACCACCCTCTTTGTAGGATCCAGGTCTTGAGGGATGGCAGGGAGAAAGAAAGTGTGGCTATGGTGGCACTGAGCTCTGGTAGTCCTCTGCTGTGCTCCCCCTAACTTTAACTCCTGGTACTAAAGAAGAAATATTAATTAATTAAAACAAATCATTTAAAAAATGTTTTCAAGTTTTTGTCATAGTTTTAAATGTCTCCCTCCCCACAAAGTAGCAACAGATCAGCCCATTGACTCTCACTCTGGCACGACCATTCAAGCAATCGTCTCCCTTTACAAAGAGCAATTGTTCAAAGTATCCAGCCAGTCTTAGTGCTGCAGAATAGCTTAGAGTGCAACCTGCACAACATCTGCAAAAAAGAACGGGTCCAATCAAGAAGAAGAGAGAATGGAACACAAAATAAAGGCAGCTGATGAGTCAGGAAACTATTCTTTCCACACTTCATCGGACCCAGCTGTGGCCTAATTAAATGCAAGAGTTTTGCCAGTTCCTGCTTATACCCTGGAGGAAGCTTGACTCACAGCTTACCCCGACAATTCCACTTTCTTAACAAATTCAGAGGGCTTTGAACATAAAAGCACATATCTCCCGAGGGACCTTTACAAAAAACTGTCCTTGGGTTCATCTGTCAGGGAAGATAGAGACAAGGCACGAAACAGGAGAATATTCATTTCAGCGGGATGGGTTCACCATTTCCTATTCCTATTACTGGTTATCAACTCCTGAGTGATCCAGGAAACAGGGATTGTGTATGTTGCAGAGTTAAGGCTAGATTTTTAAAGGTATGGAGGCACTTAAAGATGCAGATAGGTGCCTACTGGGATTTTCAAATGGGAATTAAGTACCTACACACTTTGGAAAATCCCACTAAGCACCTGTTTGCCTCTTTAGCCACCTAAATACCTTTGAAAATCTGGCTGTTAGGCTACGTCTACACTACAGAGCCTGTATCAGCAAAGCCCCTGTGACGGCACCCCCCATAAGGCTTTATGGAAATATGCTCATGAATATATATGACATAACTGGAATATATTCTGTGCTACATAGGCCATGTAACATATCTATATAAAGGTTATGATCTACTGAATCTATTTATCCTATTTGTATGCATGTATCATTTTTACCCAAAGTTATGAATATTGGCCGTGTACTGGCTTGATTTCTAAACAACCTTAGTAAAGCATTTGGTCAGTTCCTAGAGAAAGGAATTCGTAAAGCTAAATGCTCAGTCAGGAAGCACTTAAGGAACGATGCATCTTGGAATGCTCCAAGCCATATAAGAAGTCTTCCTGGAGACATTCAAGATACCATGTGGGCAATGGCTTCTGCTGTAAAAACTGTGAGTCATGCATGGACATGTGACTTGCCCAGGTGACTCCAGAACTTCATCTTGGAGCTGGATTTTGCTCAGGAGAGAAGAGGGGATCTCCACCCACAAGAGAGAGTCCATTTAAGCCCGTGGGAGACCCCTCTATTTTGTCTTCGGCTGGCTAAAGAAAGAGCCTCTCCACCTCCAAAGATACCTGAAAGAAACTGGAACAAAGGACAGTGACTGCAAGGGGTGTGAGTGATTGCTGGACCTAGACTAAAAGGAGATTAGTCTGTAAAAGGGAGCATTCTAGAACTGTGAGGATTTTATCTGTATTCAGTTGGATTAGACATAGACTGGCATGTTTTATTTTATTTTACTTGGTAATTCACTTTGTTCTGTCTGTTACTACTTGAAACCACTTAAATCCTACTTTCTGTATTTCATAAAATCATTTTTTACTTACTAGTTAACTCAGAGTATGTATTAATACTTGGGGGGGTGGGAGGCAAGCAGCTGTAAATATCTCTCTATCTGTGTTATAGAGGGCGAACAATTTATAAGTTTGATTTATTTGGGTTTGGACCCCATTGGGAGTCGAGCATCTGAGTGTTAAAGGCAAGAATACTTCTGTAAGCTGCTTTCAGTTAAGTCTGCAGCTTTGGGGCAAGTAATTCAGACCCTGTGTCTGTGCTGGAGCAGACGGGTGTGTCTGGCTCAACAAGAGAGGATGCTGGAGTCTTGAGCTGGCAGGGAAAGCAGGGGCAGAAGTAGTCTTGGCACATCTGTTGGCAGCTCCCAAGGAGGTTTCTATGATCCAATGCATCACAGCCCCTTAGTGTAGACACTGAATATGCCAAGAGAAGAAGGAGTTCTGTTAGCAGAAGTACCTCCCCGCCAGGGCCGGCTCTAACCATTTTGCTGCCCCAAGCACGGCGGCACGCCATGGGGGCGCTTTCCTGTTCACCGGTCCCGTGGCTCCAGTGGACCTCCCGCAGGCGTCCCTGAGGAGGGTCCGCTGGTCGTGCGGCTCTGGTGGCATGCCAGCATGCCCGGCAACCGGCAGAGCGCCCCCCGTGGCATGCTGCCACAGGCACACGCTTGGTGCGCTGGGGCCTGGAGCCGGCCCTGCTCCCTGCCCCCAAGGATAAAGCCCTCTTCTGTCAGCATAGCTGCGTCTCCACTGGGAGTTTTATCTGCACAGCCACTCACTACGGGGATGTTTTATTCATGTTCCTGGCCAACAGAACTATGCTGGTGTAAGTTTTAAGTGTAGACCAGCCTTACTGTCCTAGGGTTTGTCAACATGGCAAGGGGGTGTGGAGTAAGCTACAATGTGAATTTAAAGTGCACTAGCTGTTCCACACTAATTCCCAGTACAGACACTTTTACTGCACACGGTACCACACTAAACCACTTGAGGGCACTTTTTTCTGTGGGGTAAGAATGTCAACACAGGGAGTTCTTCTTCGAGTGCTTGCTCATATCCATTCCAAGTAGGTGTGCGCGCGTCGCGTGCACGTTCGTCAGAAGAATTTTCCCCTAGCAACACCCGGCGGGTCGGCAGGCGCCCCCTGGCGTGGAGCCCTTGCGGCACCGCATATATACCCCTGCCGACCCGTCCGCTCCTCAGTTCCTTCTTGCCGGCTACTCCGACAGTGGGGAAGGAAGGCGGGTGTGGAATGGATATGAGCAACACATCTCGAAGAACAACAGTTACAAAGGTGAGTAACCGTCTTTTAGCGTGGAATAGCAAGTGTGCTTTCAATTCGCATCAGCTTATTCTGCACTAACTTCCCATGAAGGTGAGCCCTTAGAATTCTCTGGACTCTGCCTCTCACTATATATTATTGGAGAAGGAGCCATCTTGTGGAGGCATCACCATTTTGATCAGGAACTCAGCCCATGGAGGTTAAAATAATAGTTGTCTGCATTGTTCACTGGACTCCAGCCCTAGCCTGAGACCATCTGAAGGATACAGCTATGTACTAAATAGCTGGAGGAAAAGAAAGGGCTGGATTCTAGTTTCTGTATCACAGAGGGGCTGAAGCTAGGCTGCAAAGAATTCCTCTACCAGGAGGAACTCTGTGGTGATGTAAAGTCAGCAGAGCCAGCTCCTGTGCCTGTCACCTCTTCCCCAGAATAGAGGGTGGAGTGGAGCAGGAAGGGTATGGCAAAACTCCACTCAGACTTTCCTCCACTATTGTTGGGTCTTTAGGGGCAGCCCTTTGGCTGCTTTAACAGAAGCCAGGACCAAGTGGTTCACAATCAGAGAGCCATAATCAGCTCCCTAGTGCCTCCCTTTCTCTCCCCAGTGCTGACCAGGGGTCAGCCACAAAGAAGAATCATCCCAGAGAATGTTCATACATAGACATCTATGACCTGGGCTTCAGCCTCCTCTAGCCTCCTAAGAGGAAGATTACACAGGCAGCTGGAGTGAACTTGTGTGGTTTGCAATGTAGTGCTTCTATGTTTGTGGTCAGAGTCCAGCAAACCTGGTCAGTATTCTCAAACTGAGCATCTGATCATTCTAATTCAATGTTAAGGCCCAGGCCTGTGAAGTAATACGTTCTGTCAGCCACCACTGAAGTTAATGGGAATTGAATGTACTCAGTACCTTGCAGTTCTGAGACTTTCATGTTGTCTCTCTGGTCTCTTCCTCTGGCCCACAGAAAAGATTACTACCACTGGTTTCTCCCATGTATCTGCTGCCTGATACAAGGTATGCATAACTAGCCCTTTGGCTGTCTGAATGAAGTCCTTTTACAGCACAGCCTAACTCTGTATTACACAATTACTCAGTGTCTGAGTGAGACCAGTGAGTGAATAAGAGGCAGATGGCTGAAACTAAACCCCTCTGAGACTGAGGTGATGCTGGTGGGAAGAGGAAGACATTTTGAAGATCTAGCCACTACTAAAACATTTTCCACTGTTGATGGAATCTGCTTTCCAATAGTCAAGTTTGTTTCAAAGCCTTGGAGCTTTTCTGGACTCTTCCTGACCTGTTTCTAGACACTTAAATAGCTACAGATGCTAGAAATGCCTTTTTTCCATCTGTAGCTGCCAAAGAGGCTTACTGTCTGCTCCTAATAACTCACATTTTTCTGACTACCTTTCTGGATCCCTGCAACTCACTCTACTTTGGAATGAGCACACCAACCTTAAGGCTCCAGCTGGTACAATACAGAGCAGACCTCTTCCTGAGTAACATTTGTGGCAGAGTGGACATTATCCCAGTGCCTCACTCACTGGCTTCACACAGAACATTAGGCTGATCTCAAAACATTGGTCCTCATCTACAAAATTCTCCATGTCAATGGATCAAGTCATCTGAAAGAGCACCTCTCATGCAGGGATTATGACTTCCCATGACAGGCCACGTCTACACTATGGGATAATATCGAATTAGCTAAAATCAATTTCTTAAAACTGATATTATAAAGTCGAGTGTGCGCGTCCACACTAGGCACGTTAATTCGATGGTGTGCGTCCGTGGTCCAAGGCTAGTGTCGATTTCTGGAGCGGTGCACTGTGGGTAGCCGTTC
>NC_133771.1:158814508-158865767 GCF_003597395.2 Chelonoidis abingdonii
TGATTCTCAGGAGACTGCATTGTTACCTGTGCCGATGAGCTCTGCGTGGTCACCTGTGCTGATCAGAGCTCCACGCTGGCCAAACAAGAAATTGAATTCAAAAGTTCGCGGGGCTTTTCCTGTTGTTCTGATTGCTGTCCAGAGCGGTCAGTGGTGCACTGTGGGATACCTCCCGGAGGCCAATAACGTTGATTTCCGTCCACACTAACACTATTCCGAAGTAGCAATATCGATTTTAGCTCTACTCCTCTCGTCGGGGAGGAGTACAGAAATCGATTTAAAGAGCCCTTTATATCGATATAAAGGGCGTTGTAGTGTGGATGGGTACAGCGTTAAATTGATTTAACGCTCTTTAAATCGATTTAAATGCGTAGTGTAGACCAGGCCACAGTTACATTTAACCAGAAAGGTGAAACAGGCAACCTCATGGGTCATATTCATCCCAAACTAAACCTCCCAGACTGAACCAAACTTGTTCTGAGGCTGGAAAAGAGTTGGTACTCCTTGGTTTTTTTTTCTTTCCTCCCCCAATTCCTGGAACGGCCACAAACTTTTTGTGAGACTTTAGCCAAGTCACTTCATTTCTTGGTGCCTCAGATCCCCATTTATGTAATGGACATAACAGTTTTTGTCTGTCTTGTCTGTTTAGACAAGTCTTGCTGGAAGATAAGCTCTAGCTCAACAAGTATTCGTGGGTTTGATCCAGGAATTACTGGGTGAAATTCTATGCCTCGTATTATGCAGGAAGTCAGATCACATGTATGATCATGATAATCCTTTCTGGCCTTAAGATCTGAATGTATGAAACTGAGGAGTTCCTGTCTTCTAGCTTTGTGATCAGTTTACTAGACCACTCTATTTCTCCTGTCCATGTTAAAGACTTTACATAAACATCTAGGAGTCCGGTGGCACCTTAAAGATTAACAGATTTATTTGGGCATAAGCTTCCATGGATAAAAAACCCCACTTCTTCAGATGTAACTGAAGAAATGGGTTTTTTTATCCACACAAGTTTATACCCAAATGTATCTACTAGTCTTTAAGGTGCCACCGGATTCCTTGTTGTTTTTATGGATACAGGCTAACATGGCTACCCCTTTGATATTTGGCACTACATAAACACCTGAACTTTTGGATGCTTCTTTCAAACTTTGTGAGGCTCGCCTGTTGCTAACTGGAACTTCTAGAGGGCCTTTGCCACTAGATGCAAACTCTCAGGTTTACTTTTTACATCTGAGTTTTGTTGGCTTGGGGGTTTGTTAAGTAGAAACTATAACAGGATCAGGGTGATGTGCCATGGAGAATTTAATATTAAAAGTTGTAGGAACAGAAAAGGTCTAACAGTCTCTAAAGCTAATATGTTCATCAAGTCTGGACTCTGAAGAATACTCCTTTTCTCATTAAGTATATCATGTTAATGAAATAGATTTATAAAGGGCACTAGCTTGGCCTTCACTGGCAATAAATTGTTTAAAAGAGTCAGACCTTCCAGCTAAGGGAACCAGATATTGTAGTGAATTAAGAAGTGTTAATGATACTTTTATTAAAAGGAGGTGATAGTATCACTCTAGAAGCTTCTTTCTTAATATTCCCACAATCCAATTTCAGTGAGCAGTTAATCAGTTACTGATGTAAGTATAACCTAAGATAACACCATTAATCGAGATGCGTATTAAGATATGGCATGTTAATACCTTTCCTTTAACAGTCACACATTGCCAGGAATTTATCATGAGGGAAAAGTTAGGAAGGAAAAAAAATGAAAACCGTAAATGTTTGACCCAAAGGGGAAGAGTGTATTCAAAGTGGATTCTAAAAACTTTCTCAACCAAGGCACCAGGAAGCTCCTATGTAGTGAAATGCAGCTGACTGATCTTCTCATCCAGCACAAGTAAGAACAAGCCCTCTGGGAGCTCCCTCACTGCACTGGCTCTTGGGTATGCATGCATGGGAATGAAGCCCTCTGTGAAAGTCTAAGGGAACTGCTATAAGTGGAGCCTCTGAAGCAGTGGGAAGTTGGTCACTACAGCAAGCAAGAAATGGAGTGACTGGAAAGAAACATATTTCCAAGGAAAATGCTGTGAATTTCTACCCAGGGATCCAGGCTCTAATGGTTCAGAGAAGCCAGAATACTTTGTGATGCTTGTCCACGTCAATCCTCTACTCCTTTCAGGTTGTCCCTTTGCTGTCTACAATCCAGAGGATACATATTGCAAATAAATAATGAAAATCTTCATCTTACATTTACTAAGTGTCTAAGGCAACAAGCATGAGAGTGGGGAGGGAATGGATCATCATTCAGTAAAACAGCTGGGAACTTTGTGAACCTGTTTACTTAGTTTTAGCCCCGATCTCCCAGTTGATATGATTGATATGATATGATATGATATTATTCAACATATTATGGCAGCACTCCAAGGTCCCACTGTGAAGGGCACTATACAAACAGATAAAGAGACAGTCCCTGCCTTGGTGAGCTTAAAATCTGACACACAGCATGTGTTTTAATACTTTGCTAGAACAGAGGCAGGGGTGTGTGTGTGATCTTTATCCTGGGTATTGCTTTGAAGCTGACTCTTTTATTGGTAACCAGGATACTCCTTATCTGCTATTTCACAATAAAGGAATCTAACAGACGTAATCTGTACATTTTCTTAATCATCATATCATCCCAGCAGACAGAACCAATGTCAATTTAAGAAGTCACAGATTCGTGTGCTTAATCATCTCTCACCTAGTAGCTCTTGCTGCCATTTGACTTTCTTTCCCATCAAGAGAAATTAAAGCAACGTATCTGTGTACAAGACAGTGGCTCTTTAAATGGAGACAGCAATGGAATGTGTTCATTGTGGAGATATAAAAGCTAAGAATCCTGGCTCTCTCACTGGCTCACTGTGCTCTGTGGAGCAAATCACACCTCCCAGGGGTGTTGTGAAGGTTCATGAAGGATTGCAAAGTGCCTCACTGATGAAAAATGCTTCAGAAGGACCATCATCCTTGTCATCACCATGCTTCTGTGAAACACTAGACAGGATTGCTGCTGTTGTAGGCTCCAGGTGTGGGAGACTTCAAGACTTTGGGGAGATGGTTCCATTATGAAGATATCAGCCCAGTTCACAGCAGCATTTCTCTACCTCTTCCTTTTTTTTGCCTTGACTCTTCTTCCCTGGGTCTTCTCTCCTTTTCTTGTTCTTTGTCTCTGTGCATCACTCTGTCTCCCCCTCCCACAGTCACTGTCTGCTTCTCCTCCCTTAGGGTGAGATTCTCCACTGTGGAGCAGGGCAACACCAGGCCTATACATCATTTCAGTCCCACTTAAGACCTGACTACAATGCCTACATTTGATTTAAGTGGTGCACAGGCTATGCCCTGGTCCCCCTGTAGAGAAAGAATGTCACCCTTAGTTTTCACACACAAGAAGACAGTGCGATGGATGGATAGAAGGTGGGCAGAGCACAGTGTGGCTATTCCTCCTATTCACCCTCTTTCTTCCCCACACACTTTTTGTTGATAGCAATATGCAACAAAGCAAACAGAATTGGGTTTGTACTTCTAAGCTCTAGACTTAGAAAGGTTGGGTAGTGAGGCTGATCATGACTTCCTTTCCTCACCTTTCTGGAGATAGCAGTATCCATGGAGCAAGGGGCCTCAAGGATGCCTACAACCCACTCCATCCTTCCTAAAGGCCCCAGGCTGATAAGGTTCTGGGCACCCTCAGCTCCCACCAAAGGCAATATATGGGAAAAATGGAAGGTGAAGGCATTCATACCTTGTAGGATCCAGCCCAAAGTGGAGCTATGAGTATTTGGAGACAAGAAGGATCCCAGAGAGGCAACTGTGCCTGATGACAGACAACAAGGACATCATACAAGGGTGCTTGGACAAAGAAAGTCTCACTCAAAAAGATACTCTTCCATGTTGGATTATGACAGTTCACAGCTGTCTTGGATTCCACTGGAGTCAAGTTACTTTTGAAGTAAAGCTTCAAACATGCGACAATCCCCTGGCACTGATACTGCTACGATCTTTCAGCTTATCCCTTTGCTCTCACACATACTGTCTCCATTGAAGACTAGAGAGGCAGAAGCACACTTTTTCAAAGAACTCTGCTATCAGAGGCAGTTTTAGAAAGGGAAGTCCGTCCTATTTTCCACTCAAGTTCTTGATGGATACAGCTCTTTGAATCTTCTTCCTCCCTCACCCTCAAACATAACTTGCACTTTCTGAAGAACAAATACAACCACAATCCCATATACTCCCATTGTGCCTCTAAAGGGTCACTCGGCAGTTGCTGTGTAGTTGAAGTAATAGGTACATAATGAAGTCTCAGATTACTAATTCTCAGAGGGTCAACTCCTAAACCTAGTGGAATCAATGAGTTTTGACACTGAATTCAATAGAAACAGATTTTGTCCAATAGAAAATAGATATGGAAAACAGAAAATAGACAGGCTCTGTCTAATCTATCTCACTGCCAATGCAGCATTATTCCTTGCGCAACATATTGTCTGTTACAGCTGTCCCCCTGCTACATTCCTTTTTCTCCTCTCCTTTCTGTTTGTTCTGTGTGGCCGCCCCTCCCGGCCATTGTGCTAACTAAAGTCACAGCCCTATTCATAGGGATGGCTTGTACAGACTAATTGGAGCCACTGCTCTGCCTAGGGAGGGGGCTTCTTGCTTCTTTGTTTGGCTCCTTTGTTCAGACCCGGGCTCGGTGTGGGGGGCGCTGCCCAGAAATGCAAGACCTGAACTGGCCAACTAATTAAGCATATGAGTCATACCTGTGGATCAGAACATGCCCAGGCATGCCTATGCTCACCTGCAGCTTTTCCCTGCCTTCTCTCCTCCCCCTGTATCAAGAGGAGCCAATCAAAAGTACTGGTGGGAAACTGCCTAAGTTTGCCATTAAAGCCAGACATTTTCTGATCAGACCTTGGAGAAGGTCCTTGCTTTGCCACCTGGTCTGATCAGGTAGGGGTCTTTGCGGGGCCCTCTCTCCGCTCTCGTTTGTTTTTGAGCTTACCCCCGTTTTTAAACTCCCCTCCCACAAACAACGAATTTGTGCCTGGAGATCTCCTGATTATTGAAAGAGAATCGAGTCCCCTCTCCATCCTCCGATGCTACTGCTGTTCCTGTCTCTGTGTTTGCTGCTGTCCTGGGGATTGATAAGAGCTCTCTCCTGCAGACTCCCCCTATCCTAGCTGCTGGCCTTGTTTCCCAAGCAGGCAGACCCAAGCTAACTCCTTGGTCTGTATCTATAATCTGTTTCTTGCTCCGCAGCGCCTTTGCTACTAAAAAAATAAGCCTGTGCCGCTGCTAAGCTGTGCCTTTCTGAACTGTATCCTGGGCTGCCAGCTTGCAGCCACCCCACTGCTGCAGCCACCACTAATTTAGCCCCCTCCCCCCCCGGGGCTGTACCCTGGGCACACACCACTCTGCCTTCTGGAACTGCTCCCCCTCTCAATCAAAGAATCGGCATAGTGTAAGGTGTACCTATTAGAATCAGGTTCTTAGTCTAGATAAGTTGTAACTTCATTTTGCATAGCTGTGGTTAAGTTAGGTTTAGAGAATTGTTTGTATTGTGCTCTGTAGTATAGTTTTATAAATTTTTGCATTGTGTTCTGTTACTCTGCGATTGTGTAGTCTTGGTTAAGTTAGATCATACGATAAGTATTTGCTGTGTTGTATAATGTGGGTTAAGTCTAGTCTTCCGCTAGCCCTAACCCCCCCCTCCGAGTTGCCCATTCTCCCCACCCCTCCAGCCACCCCAGTCCACCGTTGCGTCTGCTGCTGTTCAACTTGCAGCACTGTCTGCTCTCTTGTTCTGTCTGGTGTTGAAATCCTCCTCTCGCAGCACCTCTGTACCTCTGGTCTCTCGCTTCACCACGTGCTCCTCTTCCCTCATCCACCAACTCTCATTCTACCACTGCCCTTTGCCTCTCTCTCTCTTTTTTAATCCTCCCCCACGTGTTCACCCCGCTTCCTACTGCCCCAAAACTCAATTGTCCTTACTGAAGCTAGCCATAATCCCCATTGGTTACCTTTTTTTCTCTCTACACACCTCACCTTTTACCCATTGTATACACTGTGATACCTTTACCTAGGTTGTTGGATATTTAACCCATTTTTCCCATAACTGTTAGTTGGTATATTGTTTCTTGTAACACACCCTTTACATAGAACTTGTTAGTACCGTTACATTTAATATTTCAGTGTATATTTTGGTTACACTGTATTGCCCCCACTGTGTTTACCCCCAACTATTGAAAACCCCCCTTATTCTGATAATTTACTCAAAGAAACCCCTCCCCAATATGCTTCTAGCTTACCAACCCATCCCTCTCACATTCGTAATTTTCTCTGTTTTTGCATTTTTCTTAATAAAGTTTATTTTTGCACCCACCAGTGCATGCAGTCACTGTCCCCCAAGAATCCACCTACTCTGGCAGGGTCACATATATTGGTATCTCTAGTTCTTTAGTCCATCCAGTTTTAATTACTCCCGCATGGAAGTTTCCTTGGGTGGATGAATACCATGCAGTTTGTCAGTATTCTGGTGTCCCATTTGCCCAGTTCCATGTGTTGACTTCTTCGCTTATGCCTGTTCTTCTCTGGGCTTTTGCATTTCCTTTCCCTTCAGGTCTACTATCTTCTTCTGAGTGGCAGGTGATTTGGTGAATTGGTAGTGATTTGGGCTCAGCTAGCTCCTCCACTTCCAATAACAGAAGAGCCAAACAAACACTTTCCCAAGTCTTGTCACCCTCTGTCAAAGCCTGCAATTAGTCTTTTCCCTCCTTCCTAACACACACTGTTTTCTTAGGTTTTCGCGCAGCAGTTGTAGATCGTGCAGAGTCCCCTTGTCTCTGCCGTTGGTCTTCTGACCACCCTTCAGGACCAATAGTGTGTCTAGTCTTTCCCTGGGCTCAAATGCTCCTTTAGCCTCCTTCTCAGCTTAAGAGCCCTAACCCTTTCCCCAAGTTGAGCATTCCTCAGCCCTTGATGCAGGTCTCTGCTGACTCTGTCTTCTCTTATCAGAGGGTAGCTGTGTAGTCGGGATCTGTAAAAGTGACATAGAGTCCTGTGGCACTTAAAGACTGAAGATGTATTGGAGCATAAGCTTGTGGGTGAATACTCACTTTGTCAGATCATGTAGTGGAAATTTCCAGAGGTAGGTATAAAGTATCAGGCAAGAATCAGTCAGAGATAATGAGTTATTTAATCAGGAGGATGATGCCCTCTCTACAGTTGAGGTGTGAAACCAAGGGAGGAGAACTGGTTTGTAGTTGCTACGCATTCACAGTCTTTGTTAATCCGGCTAATGGTGTCAAATTTGCAAATGAACTGAAGCTCAGCAGTTTCTCTCGAATTGTCCTGAAGTTGTTTGCTGCAGGATGGCCACTAAGATCTGCAATTGTGTGTCCAAGAGGTTGAAGTGTTCTCCTACAGGTTTTTGATATTGCCATTCCTAATATCGACTTGCGTCCATTTATCCTTTTATAGGGACGTCAGTTGGCCGAAGTACATAGCAAGGGGCACTGCTGCTCATGATGCGTATGTAAATTGGTGGACATGCAGGAATGAACGGATACATTGTATGCTCCAACCCTCAGACAGAGACCAATCCTACAATATCTTACCAAGCATTCTCAAACTATGATATCCGCACGAGGAAATAAGGAAACAATCAACAGAGCAAAGTGTACCTAGAAGCCTCCTGCTGCAAGACAAGCCACGAAAAAAACCAACAAGATTTCCACTGGCCATCACCTACAGTCCAGCTAAAACTCTCCAATGCATCTTCAGATCATACTACCACCCTGGACAAGAACCCTTGCTTTCACAGGCCTTGGGTGCAGGCTGGTCCTCGCCCAGATAACCCACCAACTTAAGCAATCTCACAGCAACCACACACCACATCATAGTAACTCTAACTCAGAACCAATCCATGCAACAAACCTCGATGCCAATTCTGCCCACATATTTCACCAGTAACACCATCACAAGACCTAACCAGATCAGCCCAACATCATGGGTCATTCACCTGCACATCCACCAATGTATATACGCCATCACGCGCCAGCAAGCCCTCTGCTATACATCAGTGAACTGGACAGTCCTATGTAAAGGATAAATGACACAAGTCAATATTAGAAAGCATATACAAAACTGTAGGAGAACACTTCAATCTCCCTGGACAACAAATAGCAGATTTAAAGGTAGCCATCCTGCAGCAAACAAACTTCAGGACCAGACTTCAAAGAGAAACTGCTGAGCTTCAGTTCATCTGCAAATTTGACACCATCAGCTCAGGATTAAACAAAAACTGTGAATGGCTTGCCAACTACAAAAGCAGTTTCTCCTCTCTTGGTGTTCACACTCAACTGCTAGAACAGGGCCTCATCCTCCCTGATTGAACTAAACACATTGTCTCTAGACTGATTCTTGTCTCCACCTGCATATTTATACCTACCTCTGGAAATTTCCACTACATGCATCTGACGAAGTGGGTATTCACCCACGAAAGCTCATGCTCCAATACGTCTGTCAGTCTATAAGGTGCCACAGGACTCTTTGTCTCCTCTGAGTGCAGAGGTTTCTCGTAGCCCCCTCCCAGGGGCACAGCTAATGCATTGCCCTTGAGCAGGGTAGTGATATATGGGGTTTTATTAAACCTTTTGGAGAGTCAAGTGATTATACTGAATCTCTGCCCTTTTGTTTGCTTGTTTTTGTTTCAAATTAAAGTCAATGTTTAGCCTTCATGGTTGCAGAGAAAAGCTGGAAATCTTAACCTCTAAAGACTTAAAAAATATTAAAAATAACATTTTAAAAGAACTGTTTCTTATTTTTATCTTATGACTTTTAAATCAGTATTATGGTTTTTGGAGGCCTGACTTGTTGATTTTGAACACTTGGGGTTGGCAATAATGTATGATATGAGGTGTATTAGATCCTGGCCTCTCCTCCTAGGCTCCACCTCCGAGGCCTAAACTAATGAAAAAGCCATCTATTCCAGGCTCATTATTCCCTCAGGGCTACTTCCTTCATGGTTCAGGCAACTTTTCTCTTAAGTCTTTATCCCAGGATTTCCCCAGTTTACTTACACCTAAGACCTTGATAGGCTGTATTCCTAAGCCTCAGGCCTGATCACTGTGGCAAGCCTCACCGCAACTGCAATCTCTCAGACTGAGAGAAAGGCAGCTCTTTATAGAGCAGTGACACTCCAACTGGCACTCATCTGACCCAGTTATGTGACCCTTCCTGTTATAATGCTACCCCTGCTGTTGTGCTTCACTTGGGGTCTCCCAAACCCAGTCCCATGATTCAAAGGAAACCAGATATGAATCTGGGTCCAAACTCCATCCTTTGATAGGGACTATTTCACTGTCTGATAATTCTCACCATTAGGATACTCCTGAGCAAATATTTTGCAAGGCATAGCTGATTTAGTGTATTTTGCCACATCAAAGAATGCCTCTGCACACATCACAGTTTCTTTAGATTCAATCATTATTTGAATGATTTTATCATGTTTTTACTCATTTTTTTTTATTCTACGACTTGCTGTCTAAACTTCATACTGGGAGTTGTGTTGCTTAACTAGGTTTGATCATGTCACATTTTACTGTTTCCATTCCCTGACTGGCGGAATGTAACTCAAGAGCCATTGCAAATGCTTACTGAAAGCCAATTTTTTAAATTGTTTCCCACACACATTTGAGTGTCCAAGATAAAAGAAACCCAACATTTTGCAGGAAATAGTTATGCTAGTGAAACTCAGTCAATTGAAAATGATAACAAAAGGTCCCGGAACGCCAGTGAAGAGTATTTGTAAGAACATTGGAATTTTTTTGTATTTCTTTTTCACTTTTTTTTTTTTTTTTGGTATTTTTGAAGTATATGCCTGGCACTAAATAAAAGAGTTTTCTGCTCACTTTTCTTCACCTATATTTTTCTTTCTTTAGCTTCATTCCATCACATCTACTTCTACCCACTTGGGTGAAATTAAATAATTCATCCAATCTGTCCTTGAAGTTACACCTTTCAAATGTTTTTCTTATCTACATCGTCCTCTGAGATTGTACTTATTGATGTGAAAAATGGGATCATGTGCATGGATTAGTATGGAAATGTTCAATAGGTGTGTGTTCTCATAGATTTTCTCTGTGACAGTACATCTTTTCAAGTGAATGGGGTTAATTTCAGCCATGACAAATTCTATTATGGTCCTCTTACAGACGCTTGATCCTAGAGGGCTAGGAAATTGAGGCATAAAGCAACTAAAAGTGATTTGCCCCAGATCACACAAGCCATTTGTAGCAGAGCTAGGAGTTGAACCCAGACCTCCTATGTCTTAACAAAAAACATCATGTTCCCAAGCTAGCCCAAAGTGAGTTCAAATGTGCCTTTCCTGTGGTCTGGAGGGGCTGTCAGTGTCACTGAGAAGGAAGTTCAGCCTTCATAGGCCATTCTGCTGATGGACGCCAACAAAAGGGCCAGTTCCGGTGGTGAGCTTTTCAGCGTGATGCATGACCACTAGAGACTAAACTGATCACATTAAAGGATTTTTTTTTCTTAATGTACATGCATCTCCAAGTTTCTTGCAGACATTGAAATGCTAAATATCCTGAGAAAAGCAGTTCTCCTGAGATTTTCAAGAGGCTTTTCAAACCAAGCATGTTCAGATAAACATCTAGTCCCTTGAGACTCTCTGATCACAAATTGTAACCCCACACCCCACATCCCACGCTCCCGGGGTCTTCTTATGGCCTGGCCCTGCCACTGTTTAGTATTTCTAGGAGACACAGTAGCATGGACAGGTTCATTGACAAATGTGGGAGGTAATGGTGCATCACCTCCCATCTTTCCCAATTGTTTTACAATAAAAAGCAAAGCATTACAATGCGTCACACCATTACATTGTCATGTTTTCACTGGTGCTATCATTGCACGGTCCATAAATTCTTGCAATAAAAAAAAATGCACTAAACTGTCTACACAGAGAATGTTAAAGTCAATGTGTTGCCTTCCATTTCATCTCAATTAGCACCAGCTAAATGGTTGGAGCCAATTCTGCTTCTTTATTTGCACTGCCTGTCAAACAGCCTGATTTACATCAATTGCACCAGCACAGAATCTTAGTTAATTGAGCCTTCAGTAGTGAAACAGCACCTCATTGTCCCAGCAAAACAAACGCATGTTTATGGGATTTTAAGTAAAACTTTAAAAGCCACGAATGATGTCTGGTGTACCAAGCTGCAAAGCTGTTTCCTATTCCAAATCACCTTTGATTATGCACACAGAGAGCTCATCCTTCCGCTAGGTGAGCACCTGTGTTTTTTCAAGGAGATGGCAAAGAAATGAAGGCCACATGTGGTTCAGCTATTACTGGCTGTTGATTGAGTAATAAGAAACCTGTTCAACAGACAGCCTTGCTGTGCTGCCGAACGGGAAACTTTTCTTCCCCGTTAAAAGAATTCACGCCCGAGAAGCTGTGCTGTTTTATCAGGACGGTTTAAGCATAGGGTGAAATTCACCCCTTTGTTTGTATGTTCCACTTTAGTCCCGCTTATAGCCGGAGGGACTGAGGTATAGCTTTCCAGTTTGGCACTAGGGGTGAAATCCTGTCCCCATTGAAGTCAATGGCAAAACTCTCATTGCCTTCAGTGTGGCTAGGATTTCACCCTCGCTGTCAGAGGGCTTAGATGGGATTTAAATATCACCTAGGTCCTTTGTTAGTCCTTTGCAGAAGGGCAAATTATGCCCAGAGTGCACAAAATATTTCCTCATGTAACAGATCCATATATTGGTGTTATTATTTATCACTACAAGAGTGCCTAGAGCCTCAGTCACGATGGAGCCCCATTGTGCTAGGCATTGCCACCCCCAGGCTTTCAAAAATCGTGAGACTGGCTTAAAATCATGAGATTTCAACAAATAATGCATTGGAGGGGGGTTATTATTTGCCTTGTGGTTTTGATCCTTTAGGCTGAACTCAGCTCTCATTTTGAAGCTTTATTCTGCAACCATGAGGGCTAGAAACTTGCATTTTTTAAAAAGGGAAGCTGTTTCTCTCATGTATTCCCATGACTCCAGGAGCTGGAAGCTTCAAGGAAAATACCAAATATTTGGAAATTCTCAATAAAGTCACAACAGTATGCGCTGTATAAACATATACCAAATATCTGTTCCTGCCCCACAGAACTTCCCGTCTGAAAAACAAGACAGAAAGGCAGTTGAGACAAACAAGTGTGCAGCATTGGGGAAAGAAGACAAGGTACTAAAATGAACTGGAGCTTAGATGGTATAAATTGGCAGAGTTCAATAGAATGAGGTTGATTTATACCAGCTGAGGATCTGGTCTGCTCTGTGTACAATACCTAATCAACCAATCAGCAGCAGCAACCTCGGTAATGACAACTCACTAGTTGTCTAATCTTTATCAGTTGTTCTTGTTTGCTACCATCCTCACATCCCGTCATATAATTCCTTGCAGTGGATTCTGCCACTACAAGGTTTCCTATTCTGTTTTAGCTCCATTGTTTTTGAGTCACTGCATCTCAGCCAGATGGATCAAAACCAACAGACTTCAAGTCAGTCCTGCTTTTCCCATGATCAAAGAAGCAGCAGTCTGAAAGAAATACTATGAGGCCTCACTTCAGGGCTCTGTAGCATTTGGAGCACAGTGGGTGAAGATAAATACACATCTCTGGTCTCTGTTGAAATGCTTAGGGCTAGATACCAATAATTTATTGTGTTTTTATGTCGTACTTTTAATACACTGTTTAATACTTCACAAAATATTTTACAGAGAGAACTGATCACAAGCTAAAGGGAGTGAGGTTTAAAGCGAGGGACATGAATAAGGGGTCGGGAAGGATTGACTCATGAGCTAAAGGGAATGGTTAGATTGTGCTAAATAGCCCCAGCCCTGAATATGGGGCAAGGCAGACCCACATGGAGTGGATCATGCCTCAAGAGTCCTCATCTGTAGATGGCTTCACTTTCCGCCCTCTTCAGGGCAATGTGTATTCCTGTTGGGGGAGGAGGTGTTAAAATGCAAGCAATCCCTTGGGCTCCCCTGAACACAGGGGCAATTCAATCCTGGAGGAATTAAATATATATAGCTTGGTTATGGGAACAACAACCAGAGAGACAATAACTGTTTATAAATATCTGGACTCTCTGGAGGGTGTAAAGATGAAGGAGACGGAGGAATTGTTTGAGGGTGAGCTCAAGGGTAAATAACTAGGAGTAATGGGAAGAAATTAAAGCAGGCAAATTTTAGGCTGGTTACCAGGAAAATGTATTTGCAGCAAGATCTAGTGGGCTGTGGCATTGTCAACCCATGGGAGTGCTGGAAGCGCCACAAGTCAGGACCTTTAAAACTAGGCTGGCTAAAACACTAGTAAGTACTTTAGGGATCAGCCCTGCATTGGCCCATGGAGATGGGCGAAATGACTTAGTAGGTCTGTTCCTCCTTTAACTTCTATGAGACTATAAAGTAACCCAGAAGGCGGGGGGGGGGGGTGGAATTCCACGCACATGGTACAGGGCTTCCTCCGTGAAAGAGAAACCTCCAAACAGGGAATCTTTGGAAGAGACAAAGAGGATGTACTGTAACGTTGTGCAGTGAGTGAAGAGAGTGAGCAGGGAAAATAGGTGGCTCTGAAGCTGGAAATGCAGAGAAAAGTTAAATTAAAAGGAATAAAATGAATTAGAAACCCTGCTCAGAATTCATCACCAACTCACACTTCCTGAGAGGAACAGTTGGCATATACAGCATGCAGCATCTTCAGGGAATAATTCAGATAGAGTCGACTGATGACTATAATAATGACCATTATTTCAGTCTCCGTGACAGCATTTGGATCTGAAAAGCCAGATTTGCTTAGAGTCATAGAGGAAAGTTAATGAAAATGCAAGAGCCAAAGTCAAGAATCTCACTTTACCCTGACTGAATGGCAGTTTAATGCATTTCCATTTTAAAAAGCTAAAAATGTGAAAAAATTTCACAGAAATAATGAAAATGTGCACAATTATAACACTTCCAGTGAAAGTCAAAGAAACCAGATGAAATTTTGCATTAAAAAAACAAACAAACAAACAAGCCCTCAAACTGTTTCAGTATCAAAGCAAAACTCTGCACTGAGTGCTTTGTATATCTCAAGGGAGTACTTAATCAAACGGGTAGCCATCTGCCTTCCATGAGCATTAATGGATGTTGAATAGTAAAATCCAATGCATTTGTTTTTAAATTGTTCATATCAGTTCTAGGTCAGGGAATAATGATTGTATGAAGCTGATTCACAGTATTCTCAATACAGTAATGTTTGTCTAATTAGGTTTTGTCCACATTTGTTACTTTTTTTTGGCTTACAAGCGATCTGTATAAAAGTTAGAAATGAATGGAAGTTACTAAAATTTGTTGTTTAACTTTCCAAGTTAGTACTAATGAGGGTTGGATTCACTGGTGAGTAGAGTCCTGAATTAACATATACAACAGGTAGGCAAAAACAACAAGGAGTCCAGTGGCTCCTTAAAGACTAACAGATTTATTTAGGCATAAGCTTTCATGGGTAAAAAACCCCACTTCTTCAGATGCAAGGTTCATTTTTACCTACGAAAGCTTATGCACAAATAAATCTGTTAGTCTTTAAGGTGCCACCGGACTCCTTGTTGTTTTTGTGGATACAGACTAACATGGCTACCCTCTGATACTTAACAGGTAGGCAGCCATTCAAGATGTCTTCCGCTCCACGCCACCAGCATGCCTCAACTCAGTCTGGAAAAGTAAGAGTGTAATGTTGTGTCTCATGTTACTGAAACACTATCCCCTTAAATCAAGGCATTGAGCTTCACTAGTGAGGCACATAACTACAGTATCAGGTTCATTATCACATCTGTACTGTATGGTCATTCACACAGCACTCCATGACGGCAACACTCCAGGAGCTTAAGTGGTGCACAAGCCTTGTGCCGGCCCAGTGCACAGCAGTGAAGCTTATTCATTGTGGAAAGGTTGAAAATGAAGTGTTGGAAATTTTCCATCGACATGCATTTTTGATGGAAAATGCAGTTTCTGCAAAATCTAAATTTTCCTCAGAAATTTTTGATTTTTATTTCTTTAAAAATTTTCTTTTGGAAAAATGGGAAAAAAATATTTTGTGTTGGATTGGCACAACCTGAATTGAAACATTTCTTTTTGTTGAAATTATTCAAAATATTTAGTTTTAGGTCAGGTCCACATTAATCTGAGTCTCCCTGAGTGGCTGAGATGCCTCATGGGAGTTGTAGTTCAGATGCTTCATGTCCCTGTTCTCCTCGTTGGGCTGAGTTCCCTGACTGGACGACCTCTCCCATGACGCATCATGATTTTCCTCTGGTTGAGCCTCCACAGTACATCATGGGAATCATGTGACCACAGTGACTGTGGGAGATGAATTTGCTGTCTCTCCCATTACCCTTGAGGAACAATTTTTATTCAGAGAAAAGAGAATAAAAATGTAAATGAAAACTGAAAAGAGACAGCATAAAAATTATGATGCTTCTCTGAGACTTTATGTCCCCATAACTCAAAAGGAAAAACAAACAAAAAACAAAACAATAGTGCATCCAATAAAAAGAAAAAATAGAGGGATTCTGAAACTCAAGACAGATGTGTCGACCCATTCGTCTGGATTCTCCTTCCACATTCCATTGAAATCAATAGAAGTAATGCACTGTAAAACTGGGAGTGAGAGGAGAATAAGTCTATTGACTTTTTCCTTATTTGATATCCATCAGCTTGGATGAATACCCTTTTTTCTGCTAAGTTGTGTCCCACAGTATATGCTAGCATTAGGAAGCCACTGAAATCTCAGAGGAATAACAAAAAAAGCCAATAACCACATTTGCTAAATTAATCCATATTTATGTCAAAGAGAAAACACGTATTCCCCTTTTCCTGTGTCTTACCTAAATGACAGCAGTAGCACAATTCAATTCTCTAGGGGAGAATGCTGATGCCATCTCTCTCCTGCTCCTCCTCTTCTTCCATCCCTCTCACCCCCCACTTCTTTAGGTGAAATTGACAAGATTTTCCAGAACTCTTACTGGGCAAACTGAGGGCATTTAGATTAAACTTTATCCCAGACATCACTTCGTTCTACTTTAACAACACCATATCTCTGCTCTGTCTCCTCTAATGTCCTGTCAAAGAAAATGTTAAGCCAAAGGAAGTAACACATCACTGAGAGGCTGCCATCATGGGCAAATTGCTGCCTAGCTGTATTGGAATCATAGAAATTAATGATGGAGAGATGATAAATTCCTTTGTCTTGTCCATCCCCACCATCATGCAAGGCACTCAGAGCCTATGCAGATGCCTACCTTACAAAGGCTTAGATAGATAGATAAGATTTAAAAAGCTCAGTGCACACTTTGCTTAAAAATTAGAGCAACGTGAAGAGTGAAAAATATTTCCATGAACATTACTACTAACATTAAATTGATTTCAAGTCAGTTTCAGTCTGCCCTTGTCTATCTTACTTTCTATGAACATTTATGCATGTGAAGCTTTGTTCATACAAATTTTCAAAGGGAAGCTGATATTCATGCAAATAGATATATTGGTACGGCATAGTATAGAAGCCCAGAAGAGCTCTCTCTGCCATCTTGGACTTACAATGAGGTACAGCTGAATCTCAGGTCAGTATGATGCACAGAGTGACAGCATGAGCAGTACAGACTGTGTCACAGGCTCTTTAAGGCTGGTGCAGAGAACCATCCCAGGTTAGGTCTGACTCATTCCATATGTGTCTCTAAAAATACCTGTGATCTCGGGAACATCATCACTTGAGGGAACTAAGTGGTGTCACTGAAGCTGTTCAGGATCCTGTCACTCTCACTGCACTCTCTTGCACCACCAGGACATAAACTGAGCACATAATGCGTAAGGGTTCATCAGGATATGAAAGTTCTGTGCAGCAGATTTCTCACACGTACAGAGGGAGTCGTCCCACTTATCCACATGGATCCTCTTGGGACACTTTGGAAAAGTGTGTGCCACATGCCCCTGCTAATGACTAGTTTGCTAGAGGGTTACAGCCTACTACTCCTAGCAGCTGAGTTACTCCTTTAGCTCAAGCGATAGAGGTCTGTGCTGAAAGTCTTGGGTTCAAACTCTGATGATGACACCATACTAGGGATGGTAGTAGTCTCATCTGTAAAGAAAGTTTGGCCCCATTTACATAGCAGAAGTTGGTTCATTGGCATCAGGGTGCTCCCATTTAAATACAAGTCACACTAGATGTTTCAAGGAGTGTGTCATGGTATTAAATCACACTCCTACTGGCAGCCTGAATCATTGCTCTGCACAGATTAAAAGGAAGTTGCTTAAACTTTTCCTTGCTTTGTTTTTACAGTATAAGTAGCTGTCTACTTAAATTGGTGAGAAATCATACATTTTTCATGGGTTGGTCATGGCATAAATAGGAAATTTCGCAGATTCATAACATATCTGCAATATTTGCAACTGATGCCGTGACCAACCCGGAAAAAATGTGATTTATCTGCAGCATTCCTCAAACAGGGGGCCCTGACCCAAAAGGGGGTTACAAGCCTATTGTAGGAGGGTCCTGGTATTGCCACTCTTACTTCTGCGCTGCTAGCTAGCAGCAGTGCTGCCTTGAGAGCCGAGTGCTTGGCCAGCAGCCGCCACTCTCCGCTCTGCCTTCAGAGCTGGGCGGCTTGAGACCAGATGTCATGGGGGAGACAGGATTTCACAGTTTGTGATGCGATTTTCACGGCCTCAAATTTGGTAGACTCCTAAGTACAAGTTGAAATGCATAGATAAAAATCCTGATCTATGCAAAACAAAACAAAACAAAAAAAACCCAACAACATAAAAAGCAAAACCAATAACCCTGAAAGAAATACAAACTGCTGTTTATATTTTCTGGTGACAAAGCACCAAGAAAGTGTGCATGTCACCGTGGAAAGGGAAGAGGAATTAAGCTTTTGTTGGAAGCAATAAACATGACTTTCATTTCTTATTCTCTTTCACCACCACTGCTGCTGTTTTTAAATAATCCTGGCACTTTGCAGACGTTAGGAAAGAAAAAAAAACAAAAAAAAAACGGAGAGAGAGAGAACACCCAGCTAAGCATTCTTTTCTGCCAACTCTGAAACTTTCTCACAGTGAATAAAATTCTGTCATGAGCAGAAGGCCAGCATGAGGCCTATGCACCGATTAAGAATTTTGGCTCAGGGTGAAATTCACCTCTATGGAGAAGGCCAGCACAGAATTTAAGGGCTTTTCTACAATACAGACCCTATAGAGGCACCACTATGGTACTGCAGCCATGCTCCTGTAGTGCCACAGTGTAGACACTCCAGCAAGGGAAGGGTTTTTTCCATCACTGTCATTAATCCACCCCTTCAAGATGCAGTAGCTAGGCTGACGAAGAATTCTTCCATCAACCTAGTGGTATCTATACCATGGCTTAGGTCTGATCAACTGTCTCTCTCACAGGTGTGAATTTTTCACACTTTTGAGTGCTGTAGATAGGTCGACCTACGTTTTAGTGTAGACCAGGCCTAAGCACCATTTTAAACATTGAGAACATAAGTGGGACTTAAGTGAAGCCCTTGTGCTGGCCCTCCGCACAGGGGTGAATTTCACCCATATTCTGGAGTCTATAATGGCTTCCAGTTTATTTTTTGGGTACATGAAACCTCACTGCTGGAGAAACAGGCACAGCACACGGTCTTATCCACCACTCTGAGACCTGGCAAGCTTGCAGGGCATTGCTTTCAGCTGCCTCTCTGGTCACAGGCTGACAGTCTTGCAAAACATAGTCTTGGCTGGCTAAACCAGACTCTTATTTTACAGCAGGAGAAAAGAGAGAGAGAAGAAATAAGGTGGAGAAGGAAAAGGTCACACAGTGTGGTAGGGTGAAAGAGAGAGAAGAGCTCAACGTCCCACATCCCAGGAGGTGGTTGAGAATTAGCTGAAGCCAGTGAAGGTGTCATCATCATTTAGGTCCCTCTCACTGGCCTGGTCTGGTCAGGGCCTCTCTCAGCCTCAGGATGATGAATGCCCATAGGAATTATGGTAGATCCTAGGGTCCGCGGAGAAAGAGTGAGTGTGTGTGTGGGGAGACAGCTGTAATGGCACACAACTCCTTCTGCCCATTCCCTACCCAAAAGTCTTTTCTTTTTAAGAACCCGCAAAGGAAGCGATGGGCAGCATAGCCCATCCTCTCATTATTTTGTTCACAAATTAAGGCTAATTTCCGAAACACCAATTTCAGTCCATTGGTTTCCAACTCCACACTTTTCTTGTTTTCCAGGTGTAATCTTAACACATTCATTGAATTCAGTCAAGAGGCCTTTTTATTTGTACTAATTCATTCTGTCTCCCTTCTACCCTTTTTCTCATCAACATTTGTTATGATAGGTTATTGTGACATTATATAAACTTTCATTACTTTCCAGAACTGAGTTTTCAACTTGGGTAAATTTATAGGCCCAATTATTACAACAGTCCCTAATCCTGTAAGTGTTGGTCTTTGATGAGATGACAATTTTAGTTAGTAAAGGGGATAGTGTTGGTGTAATAGGATTCTAAAAGGCATCTGACTTGGTACTACATGATATGTCAATTAAAAAATTAGAGCAATTTGTTCTTTGTTCCTAGATGTATGATCTTGCATTTGGCCACACTAAAATGCATTTTATTTGATTGCTCCCAGCTTACCAAGAGATCCAAATTGCTTTGTATCAGTGACCTGTCCTCTTCATTATTTACAGCTCCCACAATTTTGGAGTCACCTGCAAACTTTCTCAGTGAAGATTTTACATTTCATTCAGGTCATTGATAAAAAGTGTTAAATAGTGTAGGGCCAAGAACCAATCCTTGCAGGCCCCCCACTAAAAATACACCCATTGAACAATGATTCCCTATTTACAATTACATTTTGAGAGCAATCAGTTAGCCAGTTTTTTATGTAATATGTACCATATTGATTTTGTATTGCTTTAGTTTCTTCATTGACATGTCATGAAGTATCAAGTCAAATGTCTTACAGAAGTCTATTATATCAACACAATTACCTTTATCAATTGAACTTCTAGTCTCATCAAAAAAATACCAAGTTAGTCTGACAGGCTCTATTTGCCATAAATTCATGTTTGGATAAACCCTCTTTTAATTCTGTATTAATCAAGTCTTGTATCAGCTGTTCCATTATTTTGCCTGGGATCAAAGCCAGACTGATGTGTCTATAATTACTTGGGTATTCCATTTACCCTTTTAAAATAGTTCACATTATCTTTTGTCCAGTCATCTGGAACTTTAGCGTTCCAAGACTTATTAAAGATGAACATTAGTTGTCCAGAGAGCACCTGTGTCAGCTTTTTTTAATTACTGTGTGCAAGTTATCCTGACCTGCAGATTTAACACAAAAGCGTATTTCCCCATCTGGTTTGGGTACCAGAACCACTGGAGATGCCCTGGTAGATGAGCATATTATACCCATCCGTAGCATGTTCTGGATCTCCCGTTCTATAGCAGCTTCTGCGTGAGGGGACACCCGGTAGGGTGGTGTTCTAACTGGGTGAGCATTACCTGTGTCAATGGAGTGGTATGCCTGTTCAGTCCGTCCTGGAGTGGCTGAGAACAATGGGGTGAAGCTAGTGCACAACTCCTTGATTTGTCGCCGCTGCAGACGTTCCAGGGTGGTTGAGAGGTTCACCTCTTCCACGCCACCATCCTTTTTCCCTTCGTAGTAGACACCGTCAGGCCACTTAGCGTCATCTCCTCCCTGGAAGGTAAACTGACAAACCTGTAAGTCTCTGGAATAAAAGGGCTTGAGAGAATTAACATGGTACACTACACTTTGGGTTTTAGTGAGGAATTGGGAAATGCTATGAGGTAGTAACAGCTCCCAGCGCTCTTGGACCGTGAATGGCCCTTCCATGATGCTTCCATCTATGGACCTGTTGCGCTCTTCAAGACCATAACCTGGTCTCCTCTCTTGAAGGAACGATCTCTGGTATGTTTATCATACCAGGCCTTTTGCTCTTCCTGAGTATCCTTTAGGTTTTCTCTAGCAAGGGTAAAGAGTGTCGGAGGGGTGTTTTGTAGGTTGCTTACAAGTCCAGAATGTTAGTTCCTGGAGAGGGTGTAAACCCCTCCCACTGTTGCTCCACCACTGTAAGGCCCCTTAACCTCGTGGCCATACACAAGTCAAAGGGTGAAAACCCTAAACTGGGATGTGGTACGCCTGTAAGCAAAGAGCAACTGCTGCAACACTAGGTCCCAGTCATTGGCGTATTCATTCACCGAATTTACGGATCATTGGCCCCCAAAGTTCCATAAACCTTTCCACCAGGCATTGGTTTGATGGTGGTATGGGGTGGCAACCAAGTGATTCACCCCATGAGTTTCCCACAGGTCTTTCATGGTGCCTGCCAGGAATTAGATCCTGAATCTATAAGGATATCGGAGGACCAACCTACCCTGGCAAAAATGTCCGTTAGGGCCTGGCACACCGCTTTAGCCATGGTGTTGCCTAGAGCTACTGCTTCGGCCATCGGAGTAGCAAAGTCCACGAAAGTCAGTACGTACGCTTTCCCCTGGTGTCTTTCTCGGAAAGGACCAGAATTCCATAGCTACTCGCTGAAATGGGACCTCAATTATGGGGAGTGGCTGGAGAGGGGCTTGACCAGATCTTGGGGCTTTCCCACTCTTTGGCCACACTCACAAGACCAGACATACTGGGCAACTTCCTTGCCACCCTCACAGTGGAAGGGACTTCCCCAACCTGTCTTGGTTCTGTTCACCCCAGCATGGCCACTGGGATGATCGTGGGCTAAGCTTAAAAGCTTCCCCCCGGTACTTAGTTGAAACCACCAACCGTTTGTGCAGCTGCCATTCTTCCTGGCGTCCACCAGAAAGAATTTCTTGATAAAAATCCTTGGTCTATAACCAACCGGGATCGGGTAGAAGAGCTGAGAGGTGGTGGGTTGCTCCGTGCCACCACCCAAGCTTTCTGAAGGCTGTCATCTGCTTCCTGCTTCAGTCTGGAACTGTTCCCTTGAGGCTGGGGACACCAGTTTCTCCTCAGACTGTGGACTTGGGCTTTGGTCCCTCTGGAAGTGATGTAGGTGATGGGGTTGTTTCTGTTGCAGGTGAACCGCTCTCCGCTGTGCACCTGGTGGTTTTCAGGCTCTGCCTGAGCCTCTTCGGTATGGTTGTCTGTTGGTTCTGCCAGTTTAGGCTCGCTGGCCCCTCTGGTGTTGGGGTTGAAGATGTGGTTGCAACTGCTGGTGTTTGGCTGGTTGCTGTTCCAGTTCCAGTCCTGGGACTGGAGTGCTGTGGCTGGTTCACCGTTGGCAGGGGATCCGGGTCCACTACCTCTGTCTGGGTCTCTGGTAACACAGACGGGTTCCCCGTGGACAGCTCCGGAACAGGAATGGGTCTGGAAGCTTGCCTGGTTTGGCTGTGTGTAACCATTCCTACTGTCTTGGCCTGCTTCACCTGGTTGGCCAAGTCTTCCCCAGTAGCATGGGGATGGAATAATTGTCATAGACTGCAAAAGTCCACATTCTCTGACCAGCTTTTGTACGGGACACGCAGTTCAGCTGTAGGCAAGTCCACGGCTTGTGACATGAAGGGGTAAATGGTCACTTTGGCCTTGGGGTTGAATGAGTTTGGATCCACGAGAGGAATTGGTGGATAGCTGACACTTGTGCCCCATGTCTCTCCAGCGGTAACCTTCTTTCCGCTCACTTTCAACCTTTCCCTTCACTCCAAGGGATTTGAGAGGTATCTGGGCCTGGGGATCTTGGTGTGATGGTGGTGTAATGACTTGCACCATGGGGGTTCTTTGGCAGTTGGCTTTTATATGTCCCATTTCATTACACTTTAGCATCTTCCAGCTAACTGGTCACTGGGTTGAGGTAAGTTACTGGAGACTGTGAGGTGGAAGGATAGGGTGTCTGTGGCTTCCTTGGGTTGTAGGTGGGGTTTGGGTGCCCTCGGTGTAGGGTTTATTGCAGTGTGCCCCGGGGTTTCATTCTCCTTTACAGTAGCTTCTGCTTTTGCTTTGCCACTTCCATCTATTTGGCTCAATCCCCCCGCTTTGGTGAGAGTTTTGGGTTTTCCATCTAGGAGTACCGTGTTATGTCCTCAGGAACACCATCCAAGAACTGCTCCATTTTCATGAGAAGATGCAGTTCGTCAATGGATTGAACCTTGGTTCCTGATATCTGGCGCGCATAATGCTTCCCAACGTAAGTGCGTGTTTGGGAAATGACCCATCTGGTTTCCACTTTTGGGTTCTGAACCGCCGACGGGCGTGATCCAGGGTTATCCCATTCTGTATCTGGCCTTGGTTTGAAACAGTTTAAATCGTTCATTTGGTCCTTTGGCATTTCAGCCGCCACGTCTGCTAAGGGTCCCCTGAGGTGTGACTTAGCTCTAGCATGCATTGGTCTTCAGGGATGTTGTACCCAAGACAGGCTCTTTCAAAATTTTCTAAGAAGGTTCAGTGTCATCACCTGCCTTGTAGTTGGAAAATTTCTTGTGCGGTTGAACAACAACTGGCGACGGGGGGTTAGGATGGCTGCGTTCTGATGCTTAGCCTGTTCTAATCATTCAAGGCTGCCGGTGGGGGGGTGGGGAACCTCCCAGGCTATGACGTATTCAAGTACAGTCCTTATTCAATCTCCCTGTTTTTTCACTCCCATTCATGTTCGCTTCTTGTTTGTGTTTTTCCATCTCTCTTTCTTTGGCTGCTTGTTCTTCTTTTGTAGTTTTCTTCCTCGTGGTGCTGCTCTTTTAAGCAGCTTCTTTTGATCTCTCTAGCTCCATCTCTTGTCTTTTTTTTCGGCTTAATTAGTGTGATCCGTTCCTATGTTCATTTCATTTGTTCCTCTGCCTTGTCTGCGTGCTCGTTCCTTTTCAGGCTTCCTTGGAACTCATGGTTTCTGTTTTCTTGTGTTGGGGTGCCCTCTGGTGGTTATTGTCTGAACTGCTGGCTCTTCCGTTGTCTCCTGGGTTCTGCCTAGCAACTCGTTTTTCTTCTTCTTGCTACTCTTTGATATGTAAATTAACCAAAAACAAAAGCCACTTTATTTACCTGTGTGTGTTTGCTGGGTACTTGATTCTCAATGGGAATGCTATTGCTTAACAATAGACCCTTAATGTCCCTTAATGTTCCTGCTTAATATGCAAGACTGCCAAAGCAGCAAAAAAAATTTCTCTCTGGCTACTTTAAAACCAAAGCCCTTTCTCTCTGCTAAAAGCCCTAGCAGAGAAAAAAAAATAATATTCCTACTGGCTTCTGGATTCTTCTTTCCCACGTCGCTGCCACCATGTAATAAGCCTCTTGTCCCAAATCTGGACCTTAGCGTCCAAAATCTGGGTGCTTAGCATGAACTCCAAGCTTAATTACCAGCTTGGATCTTATCTCGCTGCCACCAAATCAGGATTCCTGAGTACCTGATAAACTCTGGTCTCCCCCAAACCTTTCCCTGGGGGACCCCCAAGACTCAGAAGCTCTGAGCTCTTACCGGCAAGGGGAAATACCCACTTCCCTTCCCCTCTTACTCTCTCCCACCCAGACTTTCCTCTCTGGGCTAACCTGAGAGAGGCTGATGCAATCTCTTTACATCACAAATACCAAGAAGCATGTCTTACTTAAATTCCACCTTGACAAACCCCAAATACAAGGAAACAGAGATTAAACCTTCCCCCCTGATCTTCTCCCTTCCCCGCTTCTCCCAACTCCCTCCTTTCCCTGGAGAGCTACCCCTCCTAGGCACAGAGATTCCTCTCCCCTTGTTCCTTAACTTGGGTCCAGAGAAAAACTCAACAAGTTTTAAAAAGAAAGCTTTTATATAAAAAGAAAGAAAAAGACATAGACATATAAACTCTGCATCAAGATGACAATACAGGGCTATTGCTTATGAAAAAAGAAAATATGAAATAATCAGCCTTACCCAAAAGATATCCAATTTAAACATTCCAGCAACTACACACATGTAAATACAAAACAAAACATATAAAAGCCTATTGTTTTGCTACCTTTGTACTCACAACTTTGAAACTGAAGATTAGAAGCTTGAAGATAGAAAGAAGCCTCTCATAGCCGAGAGACAGAAAAAGACTCAGACCCGAAAAATTCCCTCCCCCGAGCTTTTAAAAAATCCGGTTTCCTGATTGGTCCTCTGGTCAGGTGTTTGGTTCCCTTTGTTAACCCTTTACAGGTAAAAGAAACATTAACCCTTAGCTATCTGTTTATGACACACCTGTGTCAGCTTTTTTTAATTACTGTGTGCAAGTTATCCTGACCTGCAGATTTAAAAATGTCTTGTTTTAGTAGCTGTAGTTTAACATTCTCCTAAGTTATTGTTGGAATGGAAAGTATTCCATCATTGTCATCTGATTTGACTATATCATATGGCTTTTTCCCAAATAAAGAAGAGAAATATTTATTGAACACTTCTGCCTTATTATAAACAATTCTAACACGTCAATCTAGTAATGGATCAATACAATTGTTAAGATTCCTTTTGTTCCTAATAGACTTAAAAACCACCTTGCTTCCTTAACGTTGCAAACCACAGTTCTCCTAATGACCTTTTGCCTCTCTTTATCAATTTTTTACAATTTCTAGCTTTCAATTTATATTCATTGCTATCAGCTTTCCCTATTTTCTACTTGTGAGATATAAATTTTAATATGGTATGTGTCTCTTTATTTTGTATTTCTGCTTTCACAGGTTTTTTTTTTTTCAAATAGTGTAACCTTCTTTCTTGGTGGCATTTTGGGCATTTAGTAAAACGTTCTTAAACAGTTCCCAATTATCATTCCCAGTTGCTGTTTAAATTTTTTTCCACCAGCTGATTTGACTCATAATTGTTTTCAGCTTTTTGAAACTGGCCATTTTAAAGAGGTGCCTAACTTTCCGTGGGAGGTAGGCACCTACGTATCTTTGAGGATCTGGGTAAATTAGTTCTCATACTGTCACTTGGACAGCATAGAGAACACTGAAAAAGTTATATGCCTCTGTGATGTTCTGTCCTGGGCTAAATCAGGCACATTACCAGGCAGAATGTCTGAGAGGGGCAGGGGTCTGTTGATGCCATCCAGCCATCATGTTTTAGGTGTTCAGAGAGTGGAGGGAGGGGGCAGTTTCCATCCTATTGTCACTGAGTCAAAGTCAAAGACGATTCTTGCAGGGAAGTTGGTAGGCATTTGCAGCAAATGACCATACCAGCTAGGTGACTGAGAGAATAGGACCTGTTTTGTTGGGAAATGGATCTCTTCATTTAACTTGACTTCATACCATTTGATGTTTCTGATTATTTGGAAGATGCTGCATCTGAATGGTGTCCAGCTTCCTTTTAGTCTTCACAGTGAGAGCTCAGTCCCATATCTGAGAATATGGACCACCAACGCATTATATATCCTCAGTCTCTCTGCATATCAGGGTGCTCAGTTTTAAACTTAAATACATTCTTGATGAGGTGTCCCATTACAGATGATGCTTCTGCTGTGCAGGCTTCAAGTTCTTTCTCGTTGCTGCCCATGTCACTGACAGAGCAAAGTAGGTGAAATCACTGACAATTTCAACAGGGTCATCACCCACTAAGATGCTAGAGCCTGCAGTATGTTTGAAATCATTGACCAGAAGAAATGTGGTTTTACTCCAATTAATTTTCAGGCTGACTTTTGCTGCTAAGCTTTCCAGGGATTTAAGTAACACAACCAGCTTGCCCATTGATTCAACAACTAGAGTTATGTCATAGGCAAAATTGATGGTTGGTAAGGTTCTTATAATCAAGGCATATTCCTAAAATATATTTACTTCGTGTCAGGTCAAGCATGTAGTCTGACAGCATTGTGGACTTCTGGGGAGACAGTGCATCCTTGACAAATGCCTGACCTATTTCAGAAAAAGAAGGTTCTTTTCCTATTTACAAGAATATAGCTTGAGGAGCCATCATATTTAACATTTTACAGAGGTTCTTGGGTAGGCTTCTGTTGTTCAAGATCAGCCAAAACAATTCCCTGCCAGAGTCAAATGTGGCCTTGATACCCACAAATGCAGTGTGAATGGAATACTTGAAGTCTTATATCTTCTCGATAAGCTGATGCCGTGGGAAGATTTCCGCTGTCGTGATGTGGATGAGAGTGAAGTCAGCTTGTTGTGGTCTTCTCTTACTCCTTAAGATATCAGTCAACAAGATAGAAGCAAAATCTTCCCCAGGATGGACGGAAGAGTAATGCTACAATGGTTAGAACTGACTTGTTTGCTGCTTTTACTTTTCCAAAGTGGTAAAATAATGCCTTTTTGCCAGCCAGCCAGGACTGATTGTGTTCTGAAGATTATATTGTGCAGCGTCTGCAGCCACAAAAAAAAAAAAAATAGCTGATCCAGTGCTTCTTAAAAGTTCTACAGGAATTCTACAGATTCCTGCTACCTTTGAGAATCTGGGCCCAAGTGTAATTAATATATATTTTTGGCTGGGACTTTATTCTGTTTGCACATAACATGTGTGATAAAGTCATGATCATTTGCACCTAATAAGTCATGTGTTGTGTCTCTTATCTTGTTCCCCATTCTCATCCATCTCCATTCTGATTACATAGGTGGTCTCTCTTTCTCTTTTGTTCTTTTCATAATGAATCACAATGGTGCAATCTCCCAGAATCCTGCACTTAGAAGTACAGATAGACTACATTTCCAAGACTAAGAGGCTTCTTGTATTACTTTGCTGCTTGCCTATAGCGTGTGATAAAATGCCTGATGACTAGGGCTACAGTTTTGTCAGAGGTCATGCAAATGTTAATTTGAATAAAGTCCATGAAATACAAGTGGTGTTGCAACCTGGCACATGGGGTTGCAATGCCACTTAGGTTTGGCCCAGGTGCCCCTCTGTAGATTGACATGGAAGGGCAGAAAGGCCAAAAATGAGTGGCACTGAGATCCTGTGCATCAGGTTGAATGCCTGGGGTGGGGAGCCAGGCCCAACCCTGTGGGACAGGAGTCATTGTTTCAGGATAAGCACAGATGGGCTCACTCTCCAGTCCCACCCCCTCTTACATTATTTGGCGAGTAACCTTTCTGCAACTTATCATTTTTTCCTGCATCTTTGCCATGAAATTTGCTAAACATTTCTATGCCAAAATCATAGCCTTACTGATGACAAACCAAACAATTAGCCAGTCACCATAAGAAATACTGCTCCAAGGTTGTAAACACTTGCATGTCTTCCTGTGCTCACTGTTTTAACTACTAGACATCTTTAACTACTAGACATGCTTCTTCCCTTGAAGCATGCTGGTCTTTTCTACATTATTAGGTCTATCAGCTACTGTACTCTGTGCTGTGGAACATCTGAGTAGTGTTTGTGGTGTACAATAATCAAGGTTATCGGTCAGGTCTTGTGGGAAGAACTTGTTTTCGATGTCATAATCAGCTGCAGCAAGGTGTCCTTTGAAGATAAATGGGCATTATTTGCAAGAAAATCCATCAACATTAGCATTATCAAAGCTGTCTTGGGAATTACAGGTTTCAGAAGCAAGGTTTATATGGTTGTGAAAAATAAAATTATTGATTACAAATAAAATAATTACATCAAATCTCACAAGTTTAGACATTTTAGACATGGAAGTGAAAGCCAATGCAAAGAGCGTGAGATAGTAACCTCCAGGAAGAGAAATTCTACTGCATCTTCATTAATGCCTTGTTTGAAGTGATAGCTATTCCCACAAAGTGCAGATGGAGCAAGCTTGTTGCTAACAGCATAAATATCTAGGAGGATGAGGGAACTGGTTTTGGGAGATGTAAACGAGTGTTATTTGGAAAAGGTCTCTCTGCAGCTCCCATGGCGTGACACTCAGAGCCCCTTTGAGCCAACTGGCAAAGGGTTCCCTGGTCTGTAACAGCAACTCCCCCCATGACTGACAAACTCACTACACCTAACACACTGGCTTCATGGTATTTATCCAGAAATTGTGTCTTGTAAGGTATCATATGAAAGCTGGTATCACGCTGGTCGTTAATATCATTGTAAAACATATGTCCTGACGGCATTCTAAAAGTTGTGCATACATACTGGAATCACGTTTTAAAGTCCGTAACCAGACAGAGTTGACAAATAAGACAGTTGCGCGCTAAGGGCAGGTGGTGGTGAGGTGCCTCACAGCTCCGGGTGCTGCTGGGGAGTGTCGCACATGCATTATTGTCTTTTCTGCATTTAGCAGTAGTGCTTTTACAGGAGCACCAACATATTGAGACTCCATCGAAGGCCAAGGCCCACATAATTGGACAGAATGTATCACACACACACACACACACACACGCACGCACACACACACCACCTCTCTGTTTGCAGAACAAATTCACTCGTAATTGCAAACGCAGACACATTATCGGTTATTTATACATTCTCTCTGTAATTTGCATTTGAAAATCTCAATGGTTTTAGCCCATATCAAAGCTCCAGGGAATACAGAAAACAAACTTGTGTTGGCATGCAGGAGGTAAGGCCCAGGATGCCCTGTCGGGTCTTTTCCCATCTGTAATTGCTATGACTATAAATCAACTAACCAAACCCTAGTATCATATCAGAAAAGAATGGGGGAATCTCCACTCCACCAACCCACAAAAAAAGCAGCGGTGGAGGGAGGGCTCTAGTCTACCAGATCTCAGCTTAGTTCTGGGGAAATGTGATGTTTTAACCATGGTGCAGAGACAAGAATACAACTTTTCACTATTATGGTTATTTCCCTACTCTTATGGGACTAGCTTTTACAGGTCTATAGGCGCTTTTCCTGTGTAAGGACTAAAGGATCTGATCCTGAATACTGCTTTTCTGGCTCCCACAGGGCTCAGTCCTGCAGCTCTTTAAGTCAGCAGGTCTATGCTTGAGAGGAACGATTTCAGGACTGGGCCTTTAAGGCACTTTACAAAGTGGCCTCAAAATGGCCAGAAGTAGCTAACAAAACATCCTCCTCATGTGGGGGAATGCTCTGCTAGTGGAAAAGTAGACAGACAATCTGCTCTGCCACCTCCTGCTCCAGCTACCATCCACCACCAGCACAAGGGGAGGAAAGGGGGAGTAATAGAATGTGCCGTGGGTGAGAGAAGATCCTCCTCTGTCATAATATCTGGTCCAGACCTCAGTGGTATAATTTCGAGTAGGTTCCTTACTGGTCTAATTTCTTCCAGAGCCAGGCAGCTAAGGATCAAGGGGGAAATCAGCTCCCTGCAGCCACCAATGCCTACTATGTCCAAGCACAGATCAATCAAAGTGGAGAATCAGGGCCTTAGTCTGTACTCTTTGCTGTTTAATCTCCCTTCCCTCAGCCAGAGTCTTTTCCTCTTTTAATTGTAGCTACTCATTTTCAATTAGTTCTCCCTCCATCTTTCCAGACTACCTCCCATCTCTCCTCCATATATGGTTTGGTTCTTTCTATAGAACAGTGACTATCAAAGGTTATGTCTCAGGAGCAACCTGTTGAGGTTAAGGCAGGCAATTCACTTACCCCATATATCCTTCTCGCAGCAGCAGGTCTGTGGGCCAGTCCTGTGGTCTGGGGTGTAGCCCCTTGACTGTCCATCACAGCATTCCACCACCTTCCAGGGGCTACAAAACTGTCCAAATAGAAAGGAAAATATTTCCAAGGCCCATGAGCAGCTGAGTCCCTCCCTTACACAAAGGACAGGAAGACTTCACAGGAAATCTGAGCTCCTGCCCTCCTTCACAGCTAAAGGCCAATAGTTAATCCCGGACGTTTCAACGAAAGAAGCGAACCAGCCCATCTTCTTTTCTCAGAAGGCTCAAGCTGGCAATTCTCCCAAGCCATTCATTAGCATGTACCCTAGTGCCCTGGCCAAGGAGCTCTAGCTTTGCTTCTTTCAGACCGCCACCTCAACTGGACCAAGTTCCTCCCTTTTAAGGACCTGCACCTAAGCCTGACAAGCCACACTCGTGTGGTGGGTTGAGGCAGATTGTGACCACAGGAGTTCTTAATCCCACCACCAGTCAAGAAGGGGTTAATCTACCCCATCACACTGATATTAATCTAGCACCTTTCAACTAAAGATCACTCAACAAACAGAATCATAGAACTCTAGAGCTGAATGGGACCTCAAGAGGTCATTTGGCCCAGCCCCCTGCACTGAAACAGAGCCAAGTAAGTCTAGACCATCCTGCATCCTTAAAACCCTTCTATGTTAGGGATTCCAGAACCTCCCTTGGAAGTCTAGTCCCTAATTATCTTCACAGTTAGAAAGTTTTTCCTAATGTCTAACCTAAATCTTTCTTGCTGCAGATCAAGCCCCTTACTTCTTGCCCTACCTTCAGTGGACATGGAGAACAATTGATCACCATCCTCTTTATAACAACAGTTGTCATTTCTGAAGACTTATCAAAACTGACTTAGGTCAGTTTTTCTGAACTTTTTATCATTTTTGTTGCTGTACTCTGGACCCCCTCAATTTGTCCACATCTTTCCTAAAGTGTGGTGCCCAGAACTGCATACAGCATGCCAGCTGAGGCTTCACCAGTGCTGAGTAGAGCAGGACAATTGCCACCCAGGTCTTACATGCAACACTTCTGTTAATACACCCTAAATTATATTAGCCGTTTTCATAACTGCATCACGTTACTGTCTCATTCAATTTGTGATCCGCTCTAACCCCCAGATCCTTTTCTGCAGTACTTCTTAAGTATAGTATTTTGCACTTGTCTTTATTGAATTCCATCTTGCAGATTTCAGACCAATTCTCAAATTCATCAAGGTCATTTTGAATTCCAATCCTGTCCTCCAAAGTGCTTGTGACTCCTCCCTGTATGGTGTCATCTGCAAATTTTATAAGCATACACTCCACTCCATGATCCAAGTAATTAATGAAAATACAGAGAAATACCAGAATCAGGACAGATCCCATGGGATTCACTAGATACACCCTCCCAGTTTGATAGATAACTACTCTTTGAGTACAGTCTTTTAACTGGTTGTGCACTCACTTCATAGGAATTTCATCTTCGCCACATTTCCCCAGTTCGCCTATGAGAGCTCAAACATTACAAACTGTACATACCAGGATCACTTCATCCCCCATCGAAAGCCCTATCTGGGCTGGAATACAGCAGGTGACAGGACTTGGCAACTCTTCACAGCAGTTTAGATGAGGAACAGAATAATGCATCCGATTCAGGTCTTCAGATTTTACATACTCCAACTGCACTGGAATTTCGGCTCATGAACCAGGGTTAGATCACTACACTTGTGAAGAATGCCATGAGATTTATGATGATCATAAATGGTCTAGACTTTGTCTTTCCATCTCATCCAAAAGATGGCACGACCAGCAACACAGCATCTCAGGCTTAGGCTCTTTACTAATTCAGAGGGAAGAGCAGCCCATACTAACTCTCAGCATCATATTCTGCAGCACCTGAATGCTCTTGACCTTGTCTCTGGGATCAGAACGCAAAGATGCTAACAAAGAGGAAAATTAAGGAAGTCAGTCACTGATTAATGTTCTAGTAAATAAGGGAGCACACATGGAACGGAAGCATATGCACAAAGACACAAGAGCAGAAAGCCCCCCAAAATAGATCTGCAAGCAGCAACTGGTCCAGAGGTGTGAGGAATAAATGTAAGAAAATAAATCAGAAACGAAGCACTAGCTCTAGTGAACATGCTGCTCTCATGAATATTCAGCACATCTGGAAATAGCACCTGCTGGCAAGGGAGCACCAGTGGTTTAGTAAATCAGTGACCCAGCTGGAACAGGGTAGGTGGCAAGAAAGGTGATTGCATAAATTGCAGCCTCTAAAGTCAGTGACAAAATGTGTTCCTCTCTCTAGTGTTTGATAACAACAGATGGAGAAAGTGACACTGTGAAGCTCTCTGGATGGTGTGAAATGACAGAGATATTTATTTTTACTTGTTTAGTATCTTTGCTTTAATACTTATAGGGCCAAATCCTCAGCTGGCATAAATCTGCATATTTCATTCATTTCAGTGGAGCTGCATTAATACTAGCTGAGGTCATGGCCCACTGATTTCAACAGAACTATGTTAATTTACATCAGCAGAGGATCTGGCCCATAGCTGGGGTTTTACTGCAGAGTAATGTTCCATTACTGGAGTTACATATTATTTTGCTATTCACAATTTTAGAACTGGACAAATAACATCTACAAAATAATTTCTGATGAGCATCACATTGTTGTCTGCTCATGAATTGTCCTTGAAAAGATCACAGTCTTCTCAGATGTATTAATTATTCAATCGTTTTCATCAAATATCTTTGTACAAATAATTGTCAGTCTTTAGCTCATTGTGTTTGATATTTGCAATTCAAGCTATTTTGAGAAGGCTGGTGGATCATGTGGTATATTTCTGCTCCCTGATTGGATAAGCATAACAGTTTGAATCAAGTTGTCAGTGTGAATACCTGGGATTGTGAATCAGCGTATACTTTCTCCAGACATTCTATAATACTCAACATTTGCTATTTCCATGAACATTCCTGTGATTAAACTCATTCACTACAACTGTCATGGACAGAGAACAAAAGAGACCTATGCGTAATAAAAGAAGGTTCATTTAACAATACAAGTATCAGAGGGGTAGTCGTGTTAGTCTGGCTCCGTAAAAGAAGCAAAGAATCCTGTGGCACCTTATAGACTAACAGATGTTTTGGAGCATGAGCTTTCGTGGGTGAATACCCACTTCATCGGATGCATGTAGTGGAAATTTCCAGGGGCAGGTATATATATGCAAGCAAGAAGCAGCTAAAGTAATGAGGTTTAGTTCAATCAGGAGATGTGGCCCTGTTTAGCATTGAGGTGTGAAACCACAGGGAGAGAAACTGGTTTTGTGTTGGCTAGCCATTCACAGTCTTTTGTTTAATCTGAGCTGAGGTCAAATTTGAGATGAATGAAGCTCACAGTTTCTCTTTGAAGTCTGTCTGAAGTGTTTGCTGCAGGATGGCCCCTTAAGATCTACTATTGTGTGGTCAGGGTTAAGTGGTTCTCCTACAGTTTTTGTATATTGCCATTCCTAATATCTGATTTGTGTCCATTATCTTTCGTAGAGACTGTCCAGTTGGTCGATTGTAATAGCAGAGCGGCATTGCTGGCAATGATGGTGTAATTACATATAGTGACGTGCAGGTGAATTAACCGGGGATGTGTGCTGATCTGGTTAGGTCCTGTGATGGTGTCGCTGGTGGATATGTGGGCAGATGTGGCTTCGAGGTTGTTGCATGATGGTTCCAAGCTAGAGTTACTATGGTGGATGTGCAGTTACTGGTGAGAATATGCTTCAGGTGGCAGTGGTCTGTGACGAGGACTGGCTGCCACCCAAGCCTGTGAAAGTGTGTGGATCAGTCCAGATGCGGTTAGATCCCTGATGATGTGTTGGAGGGTTTTGCTGGGGACTGATATGTGATGGCCAGTGGAGTCCTGTTGTTTCTTCTTGGGTTTGCTCGTTGCAGTAGGAGGCTTCTGGGTTAACAATTGGCTCTGTTGATCTGTTTCCTTATTTCCTCATGCGGGTTGTTAGTTTTTGAATCTGGTGGAGATTTTGTGAGTGTTGGTCTCAGTCTGAGGGGTTAGAGCAATGCGGGTGTACCTCATGTGCTTGGCTATGACAATGGATCATCGTGATGTGCCCGGATGGAAACTGAGGGAACGAGGTAGCATAGCGCGTCAGTAGGTTTTCATATAGGGTGGTGTTAATGATTGGCCAATCACTATTTGCACCATGGTGTCTAGGAGGTGGACCTCCCATGTAGATTGTTCCAGGCTGAGGTTGATGGTGGGGTGGAAGCTGTTGAAATCCCTGGACCCATAGGAAGGAGACTCTGGAAAAATTCCACCACGATTTCAAACTACAATACCCACATGAGGAAATAAGGAAACAGATCAACAGAGCCAGACGGGTACTCAGAAGCCTCTTACTGCAAGACAAACCCAAGAAAGAAACCAACAGGACTCCACTGGCCATCACATACCGTCCCCAGCTAAAACTCCTCCAACGCATCATCAGGGATCTACAACCCATCCTAGACAATGCTCCCACACTTTCACAGACCTTGGGTGGCAGGCCAGTCCTCGCTCACAGACAACCTGCGAACCTGAAGCATATTCTCACCAGTAACTTCACATCGCACCATAGTAACTCTAGCTTAGTAATTGCGGAAATGTTTTTGCTTGTTTTCCAAAACAAAACCATGGATCCATCTTTCAAGAAGTTCATGGCTAAATCCAGATCTCTGCTTTGTGGCTTCAAACCGTTTCTGTTATCACATTTGTAAAGCAACATGAAGTATTTATTCTGAGTCCTTACGCATAATGAATCTCACTTACTGCAGTAGTGGTTGGGACCACTCACAAAAGAAGTGCTACTAAAAGTCAGCAGGATTGACACAATAGGAGAAGTATTTGCTACTGTGCAAAATGTCATGAGACATCTTACGTATTTACTCAGTGCTGCTTTATGTTTAGGGTGGCATGACTTCTCAGAAAAATGGGAAAGGACATTGCTTCTGCTTGAAAGAGCTTACAATCAATTACAACCCAATAGCACTTGCTGCCAAAGAAACCAGGTGTTTCCAGTAATGAAAGCACCACAAAGAATAGGTTAATCAAATGCTACACCTAAATAGTAGAGCCAGTCAAAAATCTGATGGATTTTAAAAAACAATCAGAATGTGCCGTTTTGTCAAAAGCAAAAAACTTTCCACAGGAACACCTTAACTCAAACAAAGTGTTTTGATCACGTTCACTTTGACACTGTCAGAATGGAATGCTTTGAGTTTTCATTTCAAAATAACTTTTTGTTTAGAAGTTCAGTTTGTGTTATAAATGATAATATAAAATGAATAATGTGTTGTAAAAAGTCAGCATGAACCAAAATATTTCAATGGACCCAAAATGAAGTTTTTCCCCAAAATTTGTTTTGCTTTTGTTCTAATGTGTAGCAAAACGATAATTTGAAATCACAGATTTTCTCACAAAACAAGATTTAGGTTCTCCCCATGGAGCTTTACTAAACAGATGAATATAACATCATGATCTGTAAGCTGCTAGACTTTGGGCCAGATCCAATGTCAATGTGATTGTGCTGATTTACAGCTGCTGATGATCTGGCTTGTAACAGACTTGCCAAGAAGAGTGAACTCCAAAGGTGGGAGCCTTCCGCGTATAAAATTCTGCTGCTGAAGGTGGAGATACACCAGAGATGGATCTGACTGAAGCTGTTTAAACATCCATACTCACAACATGCATCTCCCAGCTGATCTGAACGGCAGAGATGAAGCATGAGGTAAAAGATGGTCTGGCAGATAATTTCCCCAGGGTATTGATGATCATCGCCAGCAGCTTGAAATACATCTGCAAATGAACAAGAAACTGTGTCATTTTAAATGGAAGAGCACTCAGCACTGCAGAGATGCTGACCATAGGAAGGCTAAGCAATACAAGTGGATTTGAAGGAGGAGAAGCTAAGGTCTTTGGCTGGGGAATAGCTGTCTGTTCACAGGCAAGGATGAGTCTGGCTTGCCTTAAAGGTCCAGCCAGTCTATGACAGAGGGTCTTGTGGATAGGGCACTAGACAGGGACTTAGGACATCTGGGTTCAATTCCTTAGGCAAGTCACGTAGTTGCCCTGTGACTCCATAAAGTGAGGATAATAATTCTTCCTTTCTCTCATCCTTTGTCTGTTTAGACTACAGGTTCTTTGGGACAGTTTCTGTCTCTTGATATTTGTTTGCATGGTGCCTGGTACAAAGGGACCTCATTCTTGGGTGGAGTCTCTAGTGGCATATCATAAATCATAACACACACTGCTTCATTGTAAAGCAACTGATTGGTCTCTAGGGTGAGTTTCCAACTTTGGTTAAATTTGAACCAGTCACTTGAAACAGTCTCATTTCCCCCTTAGTAAAGCTGATGTTTGGGTATTTTTATTCCGCCCCCCCATCCCTGCAAGATCAGTGGTTGACCCAAGAAAAACAAATTTCACATGCTCAGGTCGCTGGCTTTCAGAGGAGGCCATCTGCTCCACACTGGAAGAGAAATAGAAGAGTGTCTTGCTGGAAATTAATAAATTGATTCAGACATAGTTGGGAAATCAGAAGTGCGGTAGGGAGACATTTCTTTATGACCCCATCTGGAGATCATCTTCTGCCCGAAGCCATGAAGATTGTAGAAACAGGATGGATGAAAAAACCAGAAGATCTATGGCATGGAAACTTCTGCACTGGCCAGGGAATGAGCTAGATGATCTACAAAATGGATGTTTGTATCTCTAATGTCTCTGAATCTATGACTGATAGTCCTTGTAATCTCATCCCAACTAATGTCACACTGATGCAAATCTTACTCGTGTGAGTGTCTGATTTACTCTTGAAACTTGCTAAAGCTATTTGCCTCAATCTTGTAAAATAGGTCAAAACAAAACTGCAGAGAGGATTGATTTTTTTTAAAAAGGCCACTATTCTACCTATTTCATGTGCGTACATGCCCCCTATAGCCACAATATCTGAATGCTGCACACCACCTGTGTGAGGTCTGGAAGTGCTGTTTTCCCTGTTTCACACATGAGAACTGAGGCACCCAAATACCTTTGAGGATCTGGGCCTAAGTAACTTGCCTAAGATCTCACAGGAAGTCTGTGGAAGAGCAGGGAATCGAATCTGGGTCTCCTGTCTTCCAGGCTAGGGACCCTACCCACCTATTCAATGTTAATTCAGATGAAAATGAGGAAGGGCCATTGACAAATGGGGCTTTGGTTCATAAACCTGAGTCTCTAGTAGAACACAAGGAGAATGTAGGTTATCTGCTGTACAGTGCACAGCTGCATTTTGTCTAGTCTGTGTTAGATTGCAAACTCTTTGGGGCAAGGAACCATGTCTTATTCTATTAAGTGTCAAGTACATTCAAGGGGTAGTAGAAATAGTTTATGGTAATAAATAGCACCTGTTAGCACTAACCCCTGCCATTCTGGTCTGCGCCATTTCCTCTTGGTACAGTGAGCAAATCAGGTAGTTTGCTTTGGAGGGATGGCATTCCCTTAGAAGTCACAGGGGGAAGCTGTTCAAGCCGATGACACACTCTGACTGAGTTCATTGGATGCAAGATCAAGGCTGTGATGCTCTGGAAAAGGGAGGCAGCTGCAGTCCCATGAAGCTGCGTTAGAGGAGATGTGAGCAGGAGTAGGAGGCCAAGGGTGCATGTAGCCCAGCAAAGTTAATGGAGCAAAGAATGGGGGCAGAGGAGGTATATAGGCAGTGGTATAGGTGAGCCAGAGCAGTGGTAAGCATCAAAGGTGACAGCAAGCCACTTAACTGGGATGTAGGCAGAGCCAGTGAAAAGATCTGGGGCCTGGTCATGATCTCATTCACACATGTGTAAGTTGCGGAGAGTGAGAGAAGGATCAGGCCCTTGAGGAGGAGACTGACATGCCCCTAGCAACGGGAGATGGAGGGGATGCAGTAGTTGCATTTTGGAAAGACTAGTCGGAAGGAAAGGGAGAGTCAGGGGCTAGAGAGGAAGAGGTTGTAATAGCCCAGGCAATAATTAGTGATGTGTGGCAGTGGGGATTTAGAGAAAAGATCAGGAGATGCTGAAAAGAGTGAATGTTTAATTGCACTGAACTTACTGTGGCATCAGAGTGTCTGACTGCTCTGCCCTGCAACCCCCCTCAGGGTGAAGACCTGACTCCCCTGAGACTATCTCAGTGAATGCAGCTGTGAATAATCATGGAAAGCCACATCTTTAGCTTTCTACTTCATTTTCATTCAGCCAACGCTCCCAGTGACTTCAGTGGGAGTGTTACCTGAGCAGAAGTGATGCGTTGGGGATGTGTGGGGGGTGAAATGTGGGTCACATGCCCCTCTAGATTTCTGTCAGTTTATATTATTTATTTATTTATTTGTGGGGAATGGGTTCAAAACTATACCCCCTCCTGCTATCAACAGTTATGTGTCACCTCTGTGCCTGAGCAAGGGCAGGAGGGTTTGACCTGTAGCTTTCCTGCAGGATGGTTTGCACATGTACTCACTGCATCCCCCAGGACAGGTAGAATATAGTGGCCAGGCTGCTGTTAACAGGCAGATAAGAGTGTGGTAGAATCCTGGGCACAGTGACATTAATCTGACTTGGATAACACAACATATGTAAGGGGGGGAGGGGTGTCTCCTCTATCAGAGATAAAGGCCCCCATCAGTCACCTCTCTGATGTATCTCTAGGAAGGACTGAGGGGTGGGGAAGACAACCAAAAAATGCCCCTTGAGCAAAGGGAATTCAGCAGACAGTGGCTGCTGGGTGGCCTTCTCTATTTCAAGTTGTTTGCCAATGATCTATCTCTGCCAAGCCGTGATTCATTGCTGGCTCAGTTTGGGGAGAGGCCTTTTATCTAAACCTTAGAGAAGCTCATTTGTCCCACTCACATCAAGATCCAGCTTTTCCTGCTGTGGGTAGGTGTTGGGAGGCACCATGACATTTCCAGCAAGAGAGTAGGTTTCTTGGTTCCAGAAATCTTCAGAAAAATGAGGGAGACAAAGGTATGGAGCACAATGTAATCTATGTTAGGATTTGCTAGAACCCCAAGCATCACAGTATCTAAGCTCTGAACAGATCAATAAGAGCCTCAGACCATGATCCAGAGTGGACTCCATACAAGACTCTATTCTTCATCTATCCCAGCTTCTAGGAGTACACGTAGGTTTTGTTTCTCCTTTCCCTGACCACGCTAGTGTTGTCCTTTTATCTATTATGGCAGGAATTCCTTAGTAAATAGGTGGGCCCCAAAGCATTTCCTGAAGGTATTTCTTGCTATTGTTGCTACCTTGGCATTCCAGGGATATTCTTGGCTTTACTGACTGAGAACTGAGGAGGCTCAGGTTGGTGCCCTGAATCAGACACAGTACACCCTGACATACAATACACCTGCTGAAGGATTATTCTTGAGCTGTCTTTGGGGTGTCACTAGTAAGCCTCATGTGCCTAACAACCTATTAAAAAGGGAATTCTGTCTGTTGCTCACTGTCATCCCATGATATTATGAGCCCACATACACTCACAGACATGTGTCCACTATTAATTCCTTACTAACAACAACACATTATGTGCCAGATCCTTAGAGGTACTATCTATCAGTGTAGATGCATGGACTTCCACAGAGCTGTGCCAGTTTCTACCAGGAGACAATCGGGCTCTACATGTCCAAAGAACTTTTGATTCTAAAGGATCCTCAATCACATTATAAACCATAAATAAAGCAATCATTACACCAGTGATTGACATGCAGCCACCTCTGAAGCAGAGCACGATAGCTACTGAACAGGGCACACTAACATAGCATAACTGTTTAGGATAGGAAGTGAAGCCAACAGTATCCAACTGAAAGTGCAGGGTGAATGCTGGGAAAAAGATACACCTGAAAACTGATGCTAATGTCCCCACTTCTGCAAAAAGTACCACAAGATCTTTAATGACATACATTACTATTTAATATTTGTACTACAGCAGTGCTATGACTGGGGATCCGTTGTGCTAAGTGCTGTGCAAATACTTAACAAGATGCAATGTCTGCCCTGGAGAGCTTACAATTGTCTATTACAGCTGTCCCCCTGCTAGCATTCCTCCTTCCCTTCTCCTTCTGTTTGTCCTGGTGGCCGCCCCTCCCGGCCACTGTGCTAACTAAAGTCACAGCCCTATTCATAGGGATGGCTTGTACAGACTAACTGGAGCCACTGCCCTGCCTAGGGAGGGGGCTTCTTGCTTCTTTGTTTTGCTTCCTTTGTTCAGACCCGGGCTCGGGCTCGTGTGGGGGCGCTGCCCAGAAATGCAAGACCTGAAGTGGCCACTAATTAAGCATATGAGTCATAACCTGTGGCTCAGAACATGCCCAGGCATGCCTATGCTCACCTGCAGTTTTCCCTGCCTCCTCTCCTCCCCTGTATCCAAGAGGAGCAATCAAAAGTACTGTGGGAAACTGCCTAAGTTTGCCTTTAAAACCAGACATTTTCTGATCAACCCGGAGAGGTTCTTGCTTTGCCACCTGGTCTGATCAGCCTAGGGGTCTTGGGGGCCTCTCCTCTCTGCTCTTGTTTGTTTTTGAGCGTACCCTGCTTTTTTAAACTCCCCTCCCATGAACAACGAATTTGTGCCTGGAGATCTCCTGATTACTGAAAGCGAATCGAGTCCTCTCTCCATCCTCCGAATGCTACTCTGCTGTTCCTTCGTCTCTGTTTGCTGCTGTCTGGGGATGGTAAGAACTTTCCCTCTTGCAGACTCCCCTGTCCTAGCTGCTGGCCTTGTTTCCCAGCAACACACCCAAGCTAACTCCTTGGTCTGTATCTATAACCTCTGTTCTTGCTCCGCAGCGCCTTTGCTGCTAAAAAATAAGCTGTGCCTTCCTGTGCTGCTATGCTGGGCTGTCAGCTTTCCTGCTGCACCACTATTGCTATCCTGGAAACAGCAGTTAGAGGATGAGAAAGAGGATCGATTCGCCTTTCAGTATATGCAGGAATTCCAGGCACCAAATTAATTATTCATTGGGGAGGGAGTATTAAAAAGCTAGGGGTAATCAAAAACAACAAGAGCAGAGAGAGGACCCCAAAGCCCTGGTGATAAGACCAGGTGGACACAAGAAGACCAGGTCTGTCAGAAAATGTCTGGTTTTAAAGGCACCTTAGGCAGGTTTCCACCAGATTACTTTTGATTGGTTCCTCTGAAAGGGAGAGAGGCAAGGGGAAAACCTGCAGGAGTGAGCATAGGATGCCTGATGGTCGAGCCACGGATGATCATATGCTTAATTAGCTGGCCATTCAGGTCGGCATTTATGGCAGGCCCCACAGCGAGCTCCGGGTCCTGAAGAACGAGCGAAACCAAAGAAAAACAGCAGTTAGAGGATGAGAAAGAGGATCGATTCGCCTTTCAGTATATGCAGGAATTCCAGGCACCAAATTAATTATTCATTGGGGAGGGAGTATTAAAAAGCTAGGGGTAATCAAAAACAACAAGAGCAGAGAGAGGACCCCAAAGCCCTGGTGATAAGACCAGGTGGACACAAGAAGACCAGGTCTGTCAGAAAATGTCTGGTTTTAAAGGCACCTTAGGCAGGTTTCCACCAGATTACTTTTGATTGGTTCCTCTGAAAGGGAGAGAGGCAAGGGGAAAACCTGCAGGAGTGAGCATAGGATGCCTGATGGTCGAGCCACGGATGATCATATGCTTAATTAGCTGGCCATTCAGGTCGGCATTTATGGCAGGCCCCACAGCGAGCTCCGGGTCCTGAAGAACGAGCGAAACCAAAGAACTTAACAAACCCCATACCCCTCACTATTGAATTTTCCCTGTTTTTGCATTTTCTTAATAAAGTTTATTTTGCACCCCACCAGTGCAGTAGTTGTCCCCCAAGATCCCCTACCTGCTGGCAGGGTCAACAATATAAATAGACAAGACAAACACAGGGTGAGAAATGAGGTGCCGAATGAGCCAAGCTATTTTTGGCACATCAGGACTGACTAGATCACAGCCCGAGGAGCTATGGTTGCAGATGTACGTACCTCACCAACAATTAAAATCAGAGGAGGCAGAACAGAGAAACATAGAGGGGATGATGACACCCACCCCCTAATAACTTTCTATTTAGCTATTCCTGTTGACTTAGTTTGCTTTGAGGAGCAGTCCCTCCAGCATAAAAAGAATCCTGACAGCAGTGAAAATAAAACCTACAAATTAAAATTCACCAAGAAAAAGATAGACGTTCCGTGCAGAAATAAGTGACAGCTTAACTGGCCGGGCGTGAAGTACAACCTCACTTGGCAGAAAAACAGGGAGCAGGGCATCAATCAAAAGCAGAGGAACCGTGCCCCTTAGATCTGAGCCTTCTGACATGACTAGTGCCAGAGACCAAGCTAGGCACGCAACCTCTAAGCCAGTAATGCATGCCCATTTAATAAAGCTGATATCTGTGGGCTAATGGCTTGAAATTGCTCATAGATTTAATAAAAGCTTTGGGGAAAAAAGAGAAAATAATAGTCATTTAGATAAATGATAGGACTGTGAGCAGGACAAAGGCATTTTAATATGGATGTGTTGCTATCAACAGTGGCATGTGTTCTGTGCTGTAATTACACATTTCTATGAAGGCAACACAAAGCCAGCTGTTTGGCCTATTGTGTGAGTCTCAATTCTCAGAGTCCCAATCACTAGGCCTAGGCATAAAAAACACAACAATGGTCCAAAGAAAAGGTTTCACATTTGAAATATGAAAACACACAAACATACACACCGCAAAATGTACTGCCAGAGTGATAGATTGGCAATTACACAATGAGTTGATTATGTAGCATTATTAATAAGGGATTTAACGGCTAGACTGCTGTCAGATGGGCCAGGTACAGCCAGTTATGATGCATCTGTTGTACAGTTGAATGAACCAGATCCATTCAGGTGGTACACACGTACTGCTGAATGTACTAGGTACATGCTGAGGGAACACCCTAGTTTTGCTAGTGAATGTACCAGGTTAGTTTGTGCAGAACATGCCTGCCATGCTGAATGTATGGTCCTGGCCCTTTAAAATTCCTCACTATCTGCAGTAGATTTCTACCCTGCAGCCTGAATTCCATTGACTAGCACTGAGTTCCTGTAAAAGAAAATGCCCCCTCCCCCCAGGACAGCTGGAATTTTAAACTGATACCAGGTGTGTTCAGGTATGATGCAGCTTGGACATAGTACATTTTGGGGAGATGCTCAGCTGATGTATTGGCAGAGTTACACTGATTTACACCAGCTGAGGACTTTGCCTCACATGCTTCTGAATGTCCTAGATACAACCAGGTAGAACATGCCTGCTATGTACCAAGTATGTCTGGGTAATAAAGACTTTTATCTATATTGCTGTGTACAGTAAGGATACCCAAGTAGAATATATCTATTGTCCCACTGAATGTGCAAGGTACATCCAGGCAGAATGCACCTGCTGCAGCGTTGTTGATTATGCCAGGCATGTCTGGGCAGAAACCACTTTCCGTGCTGCTTCATTCTGATAGAACTTGTCTCCTAGGCTGCTGGGCATGTCTGGTTCCTCCTAACATATCACTGATTTCATTGCATCATTGGTAGCAGAGGAAATACCACAGATTTGGTGATGGAAGGTCCAACAAGGAAAGGGTTACAGTACTTTCAACAAATTTGCATTATAAGAAAAGGTTTGCTCATCTCAAAATACAGGAACTAAATTAAAGTAATTCTTTCTTAAGATGTCGTGTGGATATCAGTGGCCGGGCTCTGATCTCACCCTGTTTTTACAGTGGTGCAACTTCATTGACTTCAGTGGAGTGACTCCTGAGTGTCACTAGATTAAGAGAAATCAGAATCAGGCCCCTCTTTTTTGTTTTTGCTAGTGCTGAATACTAAAGAGAGTGTGTAATTAGTATCACAGAGTGTAATTAGTAGTGCTGTGAATGTATCACCCCTGCAATTATCTTTAGTGAGGATCAGAAGGAAGCACAGGGCTGCCCAGAGGATTCAGGGGCCTGGGGCAAAGCAATTTTGGGGGCCTCTTCCATAAAAAAAGATTGCAATACTATATTCTCATGGGGGCAAATTGTCCCACTTGCTCCCCCCCACCACGGGCGGCCCTGGGAAAAATAAACCTTTGACATCTCTGCACAAACCCAGTTTTGAGAGAACTTCTTTACAAGGTATCACTGGTTCTCAGAATCAGCTAATGCTAAAAGGCACTAAAGCTCATTAAAAGGGTTGGACAAATATTTTCCATCAAAACTTTTTTTGGATCGAAAACTAGGGGTTTTTAAAAAGGCAGAAAAAAAAATCACAGGACAATGTCTGCTTTTCCTTCAAAATTTGTTGTGGTTTTTTTTTTTTAATTGAAAAGCTGAAATTATTCTGCCAAAACCTGAATATGGTTTGGGGTTTCAGAAGTGTGTGGCCAAATATTTGCTGCTTGCTGTGTTTGATTGTTTAAAGAAACACTAAAAATTCTGCTTAAAAAATCCAAAACTTTTGAACCACCTCAGCTTGTGACCAAACGCCTGAGCCATCCAGTCAGAGATTTCTTCCAGGTTTCTGATACTCTGCTGGCTTCCTTGACTCATATCTGTCTCCATAACTTTGGGTTCATTTAGCTTAGAACATAAGAACAGCCATACTGGGTCAAACCAGGTCGCATCTGGCCCAGTATCCTGTCTACATGACAATGGCAATGCCAAGTGCCCCAGAGGGAGTGAACCTAACAGGTAATGATAAAGTGATCTCTCCCCTGCCATCCATCTCCACCCTCTGATAAACAGAGGCTAGGGACACCATTCCTTACCAGGGGTTCTCAACTGGGGGTAGATGGACCTTGACCCTCAGGGGGTCACAAGGTTATTACTAGGGGGCCGATAGTGTCAACCTCCACCTCAAACCCCACTTTGGCTCAGCATTTATAATTGTGTTAATATATATAAAAAGTGTTTTCAGTGTATGGGCGGGGGTCGCACTGAGAGGTTGCTATGTGAAAGGGGTCACCAGGGACAAAAAATTTGAGAACCCTGAATTCAAACCCCTCTGAAGCCTCAGGGAATGCCACGGGGCGGGGTCTCCTTGTAGGGTCGGGAAGGAAGTCCAAGGTGGTGTCACTAGATACACGCTCGTCAATATTGTTTTCCCACCTGCACCTCCACACGCACACGCTTCTCATGTGATCAGGGCGCTCAAAGTTTGATAACCCTCTGATTAACGCCTCCCCGAGAAGGTTGGGCGGGGCTAAGGGGGTGTTTTAGGCTTGGGAATGAAGTGGTGTAGATACCTATCTTCTATGTGATTTCCTCCCCTGACATGAATCTACCTATGGCACTATGCAAATTAAAATATAGACTATAATTTGGCATTTGAGAAGTGAAAGGGATGGAGCAGCCTTAATGGAAAAGCTAAACTTGGCTCTTCTTGCAAGCCTCAAACTGCTGAATGAGCTTTAGGGTAGGGAAGGCTGTAATTTGCCTCCCAAACAGCCTGGCCCTGCCCCCCTATCTGAACCCCACTCACTTCCTGCCCCCCCAACTGCTTCCCCTGCCCGCCCCTCACAAGTACAAATTAAAATCCTTTCAGCAAAATACAAATTTGAACTCCTTCCAGCCAAATGCACATTTGCAAATAAAGAAAACAAACATAAGCCTAACTCGCCTTATCTACCTAGTACTCACTATTCTGGACATATAAGAGCCTGAATCGGAGAGATTAGAGGGAAACCTGGTTACACATGTGCTCCCTGTCCCCTGACCAATCCCCCAACCTCTGCCCCCTCCCTATCCCCTGACTGTTTCCAGGACTCCCTGCCCCTTATCTAACCCCCACCCCCGGTGCCCTGCTCACCCGGAGCCTCAGCACGTCGTATCCAGCAGTGACCCTACACAACTGCAGCGTGGCTCCAGCGGGGCCTCTGAGCTCCGCCCCGCTCAGAGCCATGTGGTAAAGAGCGGGACTGGGAGCGCAGGCCCTGCTGGAGCTTGCAGCCCTGTCTCCTTATCACGTGGCTCTGAGCGGGGCGGAACTCAGAGGCCCCGCCGGAGCCACGCTGCAGCTGTTCAGGGACACTGCTGGATCCGCTGAGGCTCCGGGAGAGGGGCAGAGGTGGGGTAGGCCTGGGGCGGGAGCCTCACCCGTTCTCTTGGGGGGCCCGGGTGGAGCCCAGGGCCTGAGGCAAATTGCCCCACTTGCCCCACCCCGGGCGGCCCTGGGGAAGCAAAGGAGATTTGGCAGAGTAGGGAGATGCTTTTCCCAAAAAATACAGGGCATGTGCTGTGAAAGGAACATATAATGAATAATAATGGTCCTTGTCAGTAGGTTGCATGGATGGATGATTATCATGCACGCCGTATCAGAAAGACCATGGGACCTCTTCTCTCCATCTCTTTCTTTTTGTGCATTTCACTTGTGGCATGCAGTTAGTTTATCTTCATTAGGAAATAGGATGATAGGCTAGAGGCTGCCACTTCTGGGAATTTATATTATGGAGAAATTTTCCTTTCCCCTTTGAAAATCACCTTATCCCATTGCAACACCGTGAGATGATACAAATTAGGGGGAGTGACAATATTTTGGAGGATAGACCTAAAATTCAGAGGGATCTTGATAAAATGGAGAACTGGGCTATGGACAACAAAATAAAAATTCAACAAAGACAAATGTAAGGTGCTACACTTAGGGAAGAAAAATACAATGCACAAATACAGAATGGGGGGAAACTGGCATGGCAGCAGCACTGCTGAGAAGGATCTCGGAGTTGTAGTGGATCACAACCTCAACATGATTCAGCAGTGTGATGCTGCTGCAGAAAATGCAAATGGAATTTTAGGGTACATTAACAGAGGCATAGCATACAAGTCACGGGAGGTGACAGTACCACTCTATTTGACACTGGTTGGGCCTCAGCCAGAGTACTGTATCCAGTTGTGGTCACTAATATATAGAAAGGATGTCGAAAAACTGGAAAGGATCCAGAGGCAAGCCACAAAGGTGATTAAAGGTTGGAATGCAAACCATATGAGCAAAGGCTGAAGGAACTGGGTATGTTTACTTTGGAAAAGAGGAGATTAAGGGGGTATATGATAGTGGTCTTCAGACACTTGAAAGGCTGCCATCAAAAGATGGAGAAAAGTTGTTCTCTTTTGCCACAGAGGGCAGGACAAGAGGCAATGGGTTCAAACTACAGCATTGCAGATTTAGATTAAATCTCAGGAAAAACTTCCTAACTGCAAGGACAGTAGGACAATGGAACAGACTGGCTCAGGGAGGTTGTGGAACTTTCTTTACTGAAGGTTTTCAAAAGGAGGCTGGATAGCCATCTGTCTGGGATGGTTTAGGCACAATAAGTCCTGCATCTTGGCAGGGAGTTAGACTGGATGACCCTTGTGATCCGTTCTAACCCTATGGTTCTATGATTCTAAGTCATCACACAGTGATGTGATATCATCTCATGAGGATCTCTGATGGGACATAAAATTGAGGTTCTGGCTACTTGTGATCTTTCAAGAATCCATAGCATTTTTGAAAGAGTATGAGAGTGAGCCTCAGTGTCTAGCACAAATTACATTCTGCTTATCTAAAGTTCTCCATTGAATTCCATGGTGATACACCAGGGCTTAATTTGTCCCATTGTTCTAAATTCTTTTAGTATAAGTGACAGCTCAGTGTAACAGAAAAGAGAAAGGGTGATAGTGTGGGGAATTCTTGTTAGCGATGAGAACCTGTAGATGAGTATACTTCTTTAACAAGCAGAGAGTTAACTGACCTGTCGAAGGAACCCCCTGAAGAGCAGGTTTGACTGATTTTTGTGGTTGGCCTGCTGCATGTTGATGAACATTTTCCAAGACTGTCTTGTCATGTTTTGGAGTAGGATCTCCTGTGACAATGCATGCACAATAGGTGGAGTTATACAAGTTATGCTGGGTGACTGACAACACACAATGCCACTGTAAGTGAAGCTAGCTGATCAAGAATTAAAAGGTCCCGAGGTGATGTGCAAGGGGCATGTGGGTGATTCAGGTGTATCTGCCTAGTCATGTAATTCTGCTCATATTCCAGCAGTCAGACGAACAAGGGAACACATTTACTGTTCCCTTTCAGCCTTTTTATAACTATTCTTGCTTCACTTACTTTCTCTCTTTCTCTCTCTCAAGGAGGTCAGCAGGGAGAAACACTCCACACAGACACTTACTGTTTGGTAGTTTGAAGACTGACTGCCCTGTTTTTGTTTAAAATAAGAATGAAAACAAAGACACATATTTCATCTTCTGAAACACTGTTCTCCTGGAAGTTGGAAAGGGAAGTTGGAATGGGGGATTCTCCTTAGCACAAAGAGACAGTACTGCATAGCTCTTAAAGAGGCAATGGCTTTGCTGGCAGGGAACATAGCCCTCTACTGGTGACATTAAACTCTGTCATGATATTCAATGGTCATTTGAAATTCTTTCACCTGCAGCAACATCCCTGTGTTAAATCTCTGACCCCATTAAGTCACTGCACTTCTGCTTAGGAGTGACAAATGGAAGCCAAATTTCAATTCTCAACCCCTCATCACTGATAATTCTAAAAATTAGTATTGGATTTCCCCCCTAAAAGATATACTCTAGTTCAAGCAAGAATTATCAGAGCAGTTCTGTGACCTGTGTTATGCAGGAGTCAGCCAGACTAAATGATCACAGAGGTCCTTTAGAATCTATGAATCTATTAATTATAGTTTGATATTTAACTGAAATAGCTGGCTTTATCTACATGGGAAAGTTTTACCAGTTATACTGCTATAGCTATACAGGTATAGTTATATTGGTGTAGCCCCCCATGTGGATACTGTTATTCAGGTATAAGAGTTGCTTTTTAAAATTTTGCTTAAATCCCGTCCCAAGAGATATAAGCTAAATGGCAAAAAGGCCTTCTTCTACTGGAATAAGCATCCTCATGCAGGGGAATTATACCTATGTAATTCACACCTTAGCTCATTCTGAAAAAAATGTCCCTATGTAGACAAGGCGTAACTGGATTAGGAAAAAGGAAATCCATTCTTCCCTGGGCTGGGGGGATGACTTTTGCTCCTGACACAAAAACTGGCCTGTAGGTTCTCAACAGCAAGGAGAGTAGGCTTTTAAAAGAACATAGACCCAGGTTCACACCTGAGAGACTATGGGCTTTCCACTCCAGGACCCTATGCCAGGCTGCCAACAAATAGGTCAGAGGGGACTTTGGCTTGTAAGAATAGAAGGTGTGTCCCTTATTTTCTATGTTTTAAGATGAAATAGCCTTATCTAGCTTAACTCATAGCCTCTAGCCTAGATAGAAGCAGACGTGTGCTAAAGTTTGTTTAGTCATTTTTCTCTTTGCTTTTGAATTCTTTAGATAAAAACAACTTGTTTTTCAAAAAGACCTGCTAGTTTTCTGCAGAATTCAAACTGTCCTCTGTCATTTTGGAGAGTTAACCCAAGTGGGTGACCTACCACTAATGTGCCAGAAAATTTAAGGGCATCTGTGGACCTAGGCACCTCCTGTTGTTCTGGTTTTGGGGGACCAGGCTTGTGGAATCCACTTATGGTGACCAGAGAACAAATGTGAAAAATTGAGACGGAGATAGAGGGTAATAGGAGCCTATATAAGAAAAAGACTCAAAAATTGGGACCGTCCCTATAAAATCGGGACATCTGGTCACTCTAAATCCACTCCAAGGAAGGGTGACTTGCAACAGGTGGCAGTGGGCAGCTCACCAGAGGGCAGCCAAGAGATCAAAGGGAAGCAAGTAGCACAGAAGCCTTAAAGATCACACCAAGGTACATGCCTTAATTGACCTTCCTTTTCCAATATGTCAAACAATGTCCTCTCCCCGCCTTCATATCCTTCTTCTAAACTCACTTCTTTTCTCTGCCATTCTGCTACTAAACTGCCACCTTCTTATTGCCCCTATGGAAAAGTCCTATAGGATTAATAGAGGATTACAACCTTCCTAGTAAGATTTTTAAAACAATCCTATAAAAATTTTTTAGCAGGGGATATACAAGTCTTTACTCTATTTGACAGGTTCTTAAAAGTACTTTCTATGGAGGTCTTTTTTAATTTCAATGGAATTCTGCTGGCTTCATCCCTCTGAAGTTCTATAGCACTTCCCCATACAAGGTACTCTGCAACCACTATGATAAGTTTATAAAATAAATAATTGGAAAGGGCAAAGGCTGCTGGCATTTCATTATATAATTAGTTGCTTTTTTTCATTATTTGATTCATTAGGGGGCATTCTGAGCTAATATTGTATCAGTGCCTCAGCACAGCCCTAGAGTGTGCCATGCTGCCTGCGGTAGTGTTATCTTTCAGATGAGATATATTAGACTCAGATGCTAACTACGTGTGACCCTGAAAGATCCCATGGCAATCTCTGAAAGGTAGTGCTATTAACTCCAGAGTCCTGGCCAAATACCAATTTGGAGGTTACTTTTTTCCTGCCAAAATTTCCCTGGCAGTTCAACTGGAAAGTTGTTTTTGACTGCCCAGTCTAAACTGTGGTATTGTGCTGTTACGCATTTATCATAAGCATAATTCCTAATTCTGAACCTTAGAGTTTAAAATGTGGGTGCCTGCATGAAACCTCCAAGCTTAATTACCAGCTTGGATCTGATAGCGCTGCCACCAGCCAAAAATTTCCAGTGTTTGGCTCACTCTGGTCTCCCCAAAACCTTCC